>NC_057797.1:510011401-510021032 GCF_018294505.1 Triticum aestivum
CGGCGCCACCGCCCACCGGCACCGCCCAGTTCGCCGGCAAGCGCAGCCCCGACCTCCGCCGCGACACACCTTGACGGCCGCGCCGCCCGCAAGCCGCCTCGCCGCCGACCACCTCGCCCCGCCGCCTCTCCACCGCGCCAGCGCAGCTCCGGCGCCGTCTCACCGGCGACCTCCGGTCCGGCCGCGCCCCCGGTCTTCTTCTTCCTCTCCGGTCGTCTTCGGCGAACAGCTCCGGCGGACCTCGTAAATCGCGCCCGGATCCCGATCTGGATCTAGATCTCGGTTGACCTTTTCACCCCTGAAACCCTAATTATTTGCAAACTTCATCGTGCTATAACTTTGCATCTGTAGATCCATTTTGGGCATATAGCATATCAAAATGTTCATCTCAGAGAGTACATCATTTCATTCCATTGCATAATTTTCATTTGAGTTCATCTTGATGCCTGAAATGCTGTTAGAAGAGGGCTACTTGAGATAATTGTCAGATCTGCTGCTCCATTTAGATATTTGTCATTTTTGCCATGATTATTGTGTGCATGATATGCCCATGAGTTCTACATATGTTTTGTTAAGGGTTTTGCCATCTTTCCAGAGGTGCAGCCCATGTATTTTTGTGATGTGTGTGGTGACTAGCACAAGCTTGCAAAGTGAGGCACTTGGTAAAGCTGATTTCAGGGACTTAGCATTTCCACCAAGTCCTTGACCTGTTTATCTCATATGGCCATATGTTCATGTTGTTTCCTAGTGATCCGTGCCTCTTTTGAGAATGATCAGTAAGGATGTTTTGTTAATCTTATAGTGCTCTATCCATCCATGTCTTTGTCTGCAATTATGGAGCACACTAGATTGAGTCAATCAAGCTCTACTTTTGCTACTTCGTGAATCTGGGCAGATTGTCTACTTGTTAGCGATTTTGCCGATGATGTTGTAGTTGATCCGTGCATGCTATTCTATTGTTCTTGCCATGTCTAGCTTGAATTTTGTGTATTCTTGATGGGTGCATGCTTATATTGTCATGAATTGCTCCGTAGTGAGTGCATCGAGCTTGTAAACATGCCTACTTGATATCTGTTTTCACCATGCTCCAGTTTTCACGAAGTCTGTGAACTGATTATGTTTTTACCATGTTCACATGCTTGCAATTGTATTTTCTGATCCCTTTTGGCTCAAGGTCACTAAGGGACTTTTGTTAATCTCTTTGAGTAGCTCCATGCCATGCTTTACTTTGCCATGTTCAGGTCCTGTAGCATGTAGTTTTGTTGCTCCGAAGAGTGCTATCTGATCTGAAATTCCAGACAAGTGTTAATTTCACTAAGTCTGAGATCTGTTTACCATATGCATTTTTGCCATGCTTGTTTGAACCTGTTAATGGATGAATTGGCCGTAGCCCAGTGCTAGACTTTTTTTAAGCATCGTGAATGCATCCCTGCCATGTATTTTGTTGCCATGTTTGGGTGCTGTAGCTTGTTCATCTCATTGCATTTAGATGGCTACTTGCTGTAAATCGCAGACCGGCGTTATATTTGAATCGCTTACCATTTCCTAACTGTAACTCCGATTTCGACGTTCTTTATATCGTTTTCAAGCGATTTCATCTCATCTTTCCAGTGGCACACTTGGATTTCCATGTTGAGGCCAGGTTCATGCATCTCTTGTCAAATCTTGCATATGCATCCCGCATCGCATCCCGCATCGCATCCCGCATAGCATACCATCTTTGCATCATATTGTTTGAGCTTTGCACGTGGTTGATTGTGTTTCGTTTGCCTGTTTGTCTTGTTTGGGTAGAGCCGGGAGACGAGTTCGCTAATGAGGAGCCCGTTGAGTTTGCTTTCGAGGATCCAGTCAACTCTGACAACTTTGCAGGCAAGATGAGCATACCCTCGAAATCACTACTATCTTTGCTATGCTAGATGCTCGCTCTTTTGCTATGCCAATGATATGATGCCTACCACTTGCTTTCAAGCCTCCCAAATTGCCATGTCAAACCTCTAACCCACCATGTCCTAGCAAACCGTTGATTGGCTATGTTACCGCTTTACTCAGCCCCTCTTATAGCGTTGCTTGTTGCAGGTGAAGATTGGAGGCCGTTCCTTGTTGGAACATTTATTTACTTGTTGGGTTATCATTATATTATCTTGTTATCTTAAATGCATCTATATACTTGGTAAAGGGTGGAAGGCTCGGCCTCTCGCCTAGTGTTTTGTTCCACTCTTGCCGCCCTAGTTTCCGTCATATCGGTGTTATGTTCCCGAATTTTGCGTTCCTTACGCGGTTGGGTTATAATGGGGACCCCTTGATAGTTCGCCATGATTAAAGCTTTTCCAGCAGTGTCCAACCTTGGTTTTACCATTTTCCACCTAGCCTCTTTTTCCCTTGGGTTTCCGGAGCCCAAGGGTCATCTTATTTAAACCCCCCCGGGCCAGTGCTCCTCTGAGTGTTGGTCCAACTCGTCAGCCGCCGGTGGCTACCAGGGGCAACTCTGGGCTGGCCTATCGGAAGTTTAGACAATCTGAGTATGCCCTGAGAAAGAGATATGTGCAGCTCCTATCGGGATTTGTCAGCACATTCGGGCGGTGTTGCTGGATTAGTTTTAACCTGTCGAAGTGTCTTGAAGAACCAGGTACCGAGTCTGATCGGAACGTCTCGGGAGGAGGTCTATTCCTTTGTTGACCATGAGAGCTTGTCATGGGCTAAGTTGGGACTCCCCTGCAGGGATTTGAACTTTCAAAAGCCATGCCCGCGGTTATGGGCAGATGGGAATTTGTTAATGTCCGGTTGTAGATAACTTGAACCTTAACTCGATTAAAATGAATCAACAGAGTGTGTTACCGTGATGGCCTCTTCTCGGCGGAGTCCGGGAAGTGGACACAGTGTTGGAGTAATGTTTCCGAAGGTTGCTCTCTAGTTTCTCGCTCGTGCTTTGCCTCCTCTTCTCGCTCTCTTTTGCAAATAGGATAGCCACCATATATGCTAGTTGCTTGCTGCAGCTCCACATATTTACCTTGCCATACCTATAAGCTTAAATAGTCTTGATCGTGAGGGTGCGAGATTGTTGAGTCCCTGTGGCTCACAGATTACTATTACACCAGATGCAGGGCCTGATGATTCCGCTCCAGGCGACGCGCTTGAGCTCAAGTGGGAGTTCGACGAAGACTCTCAACGATACTATGTTTCCTTTCCTGAGGATCAGTAGTGGTGCCCAGTTGGGGGTGATCGGGACCGTGTCGCATGTTGGGTTATCTTTTATTTTGGCGCCATAGTCAGGCCATGAGTGTTTGAATGACGTAATGTTATTTATGTACTTTATTGACGTGGCGAGTGTAAGCCAACTATGTTATCTCCCCTTTTATTATCTATATTACATGGGATGTTGTGAAGATTGCCTAACTTGCGACATATGCCTTCAATGCGGTTATGCCTCTAAGTCGTGCCTCGACATGTGGCAGATATAGTCGCATCGAGGTTGTTACAAGTTGGTAATCAGAGCCTTCCCCGACCTTAGGAGCCCCATTGCTTGATCGTTTTTAGCAGCCGAGTTGTGTCTAGAAAAATGTTTTGAGTCATTTAGGAATTATATATCGGAGAGTTTAGGAATTCTTTTTACTTCCCAGTCTCCTCATCGCTCTGGTAAGGCATCCTGACGTAGAGTTTTGACTCTTCTCTTCTCAAATTTCACTAAATTTTTTTAGGATCACGCGGGTATCTTGGAATCGTTCCGATGGTTTTATGACGAGAACATTGTCTTGGTGCCTCCTGTCAGGAGTTTTGTGGAAGTGTCCCGGGGAGTTGAGCTCTGAGGTGTTGTCGTCATAATTTTATCGTTGTAGTTCTGGAATACCTGAGTTTAGTACGCCGACATCGAAAATCTCTTTTATGCGGTTCGTTGGTGAGATAACCTCGACACCACCCAGTACTGGGGCGGGAGTTCGGGAGTATCACCATAACTTGTATAACGGATGCTTTTCGAAGGTTGAGGTAGATGGTTTCCGAAGTTTTTCTCGGTTATGTGTTGAAGGATGGATACAGCTGGATGTAGGATTTGCTAGATTTGGGTGAGATATTATGCTTCCCCCTATATCCCCAACACCTGATTGCATTACCGAAAAGGTTTGGGAGTTTCATAGGTGGGAATTCTAGTAGCTCTAGTTCTTCTTCCACGGATAGTTGGTTTGAGATTGGGATTTCTTACCGATTATTCGTTCTTGATCCGTACCTTGTTGATTTATTTCTCTACCTTAATTCTACGTGGCTTCTCAATTTATGGATATGTGACCATTTCAAGAGGAATGCATTCGTTCATTTTGTTCGGATGTGAAGACTATATGTTGCAATTTTCATTCCGTTGGATTCAACTTCAATATTTATCTATCAATGCGCTAATGGATGTCAACCTCTTCAGGATGGCTCCTCCAACGCGCACGACTCCGAATCCTGATCCGCCACCACCACCACCTCCTCCGGAGGCATGGCAAGCTGTGATGGCCGCAACCAATGCAAACACACAGTTGATCATGCAAATTCTTCAAGAGCGCAATCAAGGCAACCAAGGAAACCAAGGAAACAATCAGAATCACTTTGCTAAACTCAACCAGTTCCTTGCTAACGGGCCAAAGACTTTCAGCAATTGTGTTGAGGCAACCGATGCTGACGATTGGCTTGTGGATCTGTGCAAGCATTTCGAGTGCAGTAACGTCAGGCCTGAGGACTTCGTCAAGTTCGCTTCCTTCCAACTCAAAGATCAAGCTGCAGAATGGTTCCAGCAGTACAAGGATTCCAGAGGTGGACGTGTTATTACCTGGGATGAATTCCGTCAAGATTTCAGAGCTCATCATATTCCTCAGAGCATGGCTGAAAGCAAACGTGAGGAATTCCGCAACCTGAAGCAAGGCTCTTTGTCTGTCTATGACTACAACAAGTTGTTCCAGAAGCTCGCCCACTTTGCCAAGCAGGACGTACCTGATGAGAAGAGCATGATATACCAGTTTAGGGGTGGTCTCAGAGAAGAAATTCAGCTCGCTCTTGTTCTCTTCGAGCCCTTGGGATACGATGAGTTCTACAACATGGCATTGAAGCAAGAGGCCTCTCAATTGAGGTGTGATGCTTCCAAGAAGCGAGTCAGAGATGTTACTCCTTCTTCCTCTACTCAAGTGGCCAAGCAGCAGAAGTACTGGCTTCCTCCTCCTCCGTTCTGTCAGCCGTATCAGCAGAAGAGCAAAGGTGGCAGTGGATCTTCCCACCCACCCAACCCTGGCTTTTAGAACAAGACTTCGTCTCAAGCTCCAAGATCGAGTGCTCCATACCACCATCTGCTTTCAGAGGTCACGTGCAACAAGTGCCAACAGAAGGGTCACTATGCCAACAAATGCTTCAATCAGAGGCGCCTTCCTCCTCCTCCTCCTGTGAGATCGGCAAGTACAGCTGTGGTCAAGCATAACCCCAAGCACGCCAAGGTCAATATGGTGAATGTAGCTCAGGCAGAGGATTCATCAGATGTGATTATGGGTAACCTTCCTGTTAACGATGTTCCTACAAAAGTTCTTTTTGACACTGGTGCATCGCATTGTTTTATCTCAAGACCTTTTGCATCTAAGCATGGGTGGTTTTCTCAAGTTATGCATAAGCCATTAGCAGTTGTCTCTCCGGGTAGATGTTTGCTCGCTAACTACGAGGTTCCGGATATTTCTATCTTGATGGGTGATTTCAAGTTTCTGGCTTCTCCAATGGTTCTTGGTAACTCGGATATTGATCTTATTCTCGGGACAGATTGGCTTTCTAAGCACAAGGCTCAGCCTGATTGTGCAGCCAGACAGATTCAATTGACTCATTCGTCTGAGGATGTAATTGTCTTTGCTGCTCGGGATAATACTATCCGTCTGTTTTCTCTCAATGAAAAGGGTGAACTCGATGCTATCTCGCAAATTCCAGTCGTTTGCGAATATCAAGACGTCTTTCCAGAAGAGCTTCTAGGAATGCCTCCGCACCGGCCAGTTGAATTCGTCATTGATCTTGAGCCTGGCACGGAACCAGTGTGCAAGCGTCCTTACAAGCTCGGACCTGAAGAGTTGAAGGAGCTGAAGAAGCAACTCGATATTCAAGAGAAAATGGGTCTCATCCGGCCTAGTTCTTCTCCGTGGGGTTGTGGTGTTCTTTTTGTGAAGAAGAAGGATGGAACGGACCGGCTTTGTGTTGATTACCGTCCATTGAACAAGAAGACCATCAAGAACAAATACCCACTTCCCAACATCAACGAGCTGTTCGAACAACTCAAAGGTGCCCAAGTATTCTCCAAGCTTGATCTCCGTATGGGTTATCATCAGATTCGTATCCGTGAGCAAGATATTCCCAAGACGGCTTTCAGGACAAGCTATGGTTCATATGAATACATTGTCATGTCTTTTGGCCTCGTCAACGCTCCTCCGACGTTCTCTTGCATGATGAACTTCATCTTCAACGCCTACACCAATGATTTCGTTTTGGTCTATCTCGACAACATTCTGGTTTTCTCAAAGAACAAGGAAGATCATGCCAAGCACTTGCGTTTGGTACTCGATAAGTTGAGGGAACACAAGTTCTACGCCAAGTTCTCCAAGTGCGAATTTTGGCTCGATGAGGTTCTTTATCTTGGTCATATCATCTCTGCCAAGGGCATTGCCGTGAATCCTGAGAAGGTGTCTGCAATTGTGAATTGGGAACCTCCTCAGAACGTGAAGCAACTCCGTAGCTTCCCTCGGTCTCGCAAGCTATTGTCGAAGATTCGTTGAAAACTTTTCTAAGATCGCGAAGCCTCTCTCAAATCTTCTCCAGAAGCACGTCAAGTACGTTTGGTCTCCAGAGTGTGACATTGCTTTCAACACTTTGAAAGAGAAATTGATCACTGCTCCAGTTCTGACTCCGCCTGATGAATCCAAGCCGTACGAGGTCTTTTGTGATGCCTCTCTCCAAGGTCTTGGCGCAGTATTGATGCAAGAGAAGAAAGTTGTTGCTTATACCTCTCGCCAATTGAAGCCCAATGAGAAGAACTACCCCACTCATGATCTCGAGTTGGCAGCAGTTGTGCACACTCTTTTGACTTGGAGACATCTCTTATTGGGAAGAAAAGTGGACATTTTCACTGATCACAAGAGTCTCAAGTACATCTTCACTCAGCCTAATCTCAACCTCAGGCAAACTCGATGGGTCGAAATGATTCAAGAGTATAATCCGAGTATCGAGTATACTCCAGGCAAGGCCAATGTGATTGCTGACGCATTGAGCAGAAAGGCTTATTGCAATAGTCTCATTCTCAAGCCTTATCAACCCGAGCTTTGTGAAGCTTTCCGCAAACTTAATCTGCAAGTTGTTCCTCAAGGTTTCCTTGCCAACCTTCAAGTCTCTCCTACCTTGGAAGACCATATTCGCCAAGCCCAGCTTCTTGATGCTATGGTGAAAAAGGTGAAGATTGGGATCGCCAAGAGTCAACCCAAGTACAAGTGCTACCGCCTTGATGACAAGGACACTCTCTTCTTTGAGGATCGTATTGTTGTACCCAAAGGTGACCTTCGTAAAGTGATCATGAATGAGGCTCAAAATTCTCTCCTCTCCATCCACCCTGGGAGCACGAAGATGTATCAGGACCTCAAGCAGGCTTATTGGTGGACTCGAATGAAGCGCGAGATTGCTCAATTCGTGAATGAATGTGATGTCTGCAGAAGAGTGAAGGCAGAACACCAAAGGCTAGCGGGTCTCCTCCAACCTCTTGCCATTCCAGAATGGAAGTTTGACCACATTGAGATGGACTTCGTGACTGGGTTTCCAAAGTCCAAGCGTGGCAATGATGCTATATTCGTTGTCATCGACAAACTCACTAAAGTGGCTCACTTTCTGCCTATCAAAGAGTCAATCACTGCAGCTCAATTGGCGGAGCTCTATACCTCTCGGATTGTCTCTCTGCACAGTATTCCACAGGTGATCTCTTCAGACCGTGGCAGCATCTTTACCTCCAAGTTTTGGGATTCTTTTCAGAAGGCCATGGGCACCAACATCCGCTTCAGCACAGCTTTCCATCCTCAAACTAGCGGTCAAGTTGAGCTTGTCAATCAGATTCTTGAAGATATGCTCAGGGCTTGTGTGATCTCCTTCGGCATGAAGTGGGAGGATTGTCTTCCCTATGCTGAATTTTCCTACAGCAACAGTTTTCAAGCAAGTTCGGGCAAGGCCCCATTTGATACTTTGTATGGCAGGAAGTGCCGTACCCCTCTCAACTGGTCTGAAACCGGTGAACGTCAGCTTTTGGGAAATGACTTAATCACAGAGGTAGAGGAAATGTGCAAAGTCATTCGAGATAACCTCAAAGCAGCCCAATCCCGCCAGAAGAGCTACTATGATGGTAAGCACCGTGATTTGGCTTTCGAGATCGGAGATCATGTTTACCTCCGCGTATCTCCTATGAAAGGTACTCGTCGCTTAGGTATCAAAGGGAAGCTTGCCCCTAGATACGTGGGACCTTTCAAGATTGTCAGCAAGAGAGGCGATCTCGCCTATCAACTCGAGCTTCCTTCAAACTTTGCAAATGTTCATGATGTGTTCCATGTCTCTCAGCTCCGAAAGTGCTGCAAGACTCCTGATCACACCGTCAGCTTCGAGGACATTGAGCTCCAAGAAGATCTCTCCTATCGTGAGCACCCCGTTGCTATTCTTGAAGAGACCGAACGCAAGACTCGCAATAAGTCAATCAAATTCCTCAAAGTCAAGTGGTCACACCATTCCGACCGTGAAGCTACCTGGGAACGCGAGGATCACCTCCATTCTGAGTACCCAGCGTTCTTTCAGTCCTAGATCTCGGGATGAGATCCTTTCGTAGTGGTGGAGTGTTGTAACACCCCGGATGTAACTTTCCCAATTTGTACTCCAACTCTTGCCGTTTCCGGCTTTAAGTTATTTTATTTTCTCGGGTTCGGGTTTTTGTCTCCTTGTGTTGTTGTCATTGTCATGCATCTCATATCATGTCATCATGTGCATTGCATTTGCATACGTGTTCATCTCATGCATTCGAGCTTTTTCCCCGTTGTCCGTTTTGCATTCCGGCGCTTCGTTCTCCTTCGGTTGTCATTTCTACCTTCCTTCCGTGTGTGGGGATTAAACATTTCCGGGGTGGACCGAGACTTGCCAAGCGGCCTTGGTTTACTACCGGTAGACCGTCTGTCATGTTTCGTACCATTTGGACTTCGTTTGATACTCCAACGGTTAACCGAGGGACCGAATAGGCCTCGTGTGTGTTGCAGCCCAACACCCCTCCAATTTGACCCAAAATCCACCAAAACCATCTCCATCATCTAGAGCGTTCGATCACGATCGCGTGGCCGAAAACCGCACCTCATTTGGACTCTCCTAACTCCTTCTATGCCTATATATACCTTCCCCATTCCAAATCCGGATCTCTCCCCGTCCAACCCTAAAAAAATCGGATCTCCGCCGCCGCCGGACACGTCCGCTAGCGCCAGACGTGTCCGACCCAGCCGCCGCCGCCACGTGGCGCTCACTGGTTCACCGCCGCCACCGCGCCCACTTTGCCCGCCGCCGGCCCGGGGCAGCCCAGGTGGGGCCCTCCAAGCTCATCGGCCGGGCCGCGCCGCCCGCAAGCCGCCTC
>NC_057797.1:510021431-510176574 GCF_018294505.1 Triticum aestivum
CAGCCCTGACCTCCGCCGCGACGAACCTTGACGGCCGCGCCGCCCGCAAGCCGCCTCGCCGCCGACCACCTCGCCCTGCCGCCTCTCCACCGCGCCGGCACAGCTCCGGTGCCGTCTCACCGGCGACCTCCGGTCCGGCCGCCCCCCCGGTCTTCTTCTTCCTCTCCGGTCGTCTTCGGCGAACAGCTCTGGCGGACCTCGTAAATCGCGCCCGGATCCCGATCTGGATCTAGATCTCGGTTGACCTTTTCACCCCTGAAACCCTAATTATTTGCAAACTTCATCGTGCTATAACTTTGCATCTGTAGATCCGTTTTGGGTATAGCATATCAAAATGTTCATCTCAGAGAGTACATCATTTCATTCCATTGCATAATTTTCATTTGAGTTCATCTTGATGCCCGAAATGCTGTTAGAAGAGGGCTACTTGAGATAATTGTCAGATCTGCTGCTCCATTTAGATATTAGTCATTTTTGCCATGATTATTGTGTGCATGATATGTCCATGAGTTCTACATATGTTTTGTTAGGGGTTTTGCCATCTTTCCAGAGGTGCAACCCATGTATTTTTGTGATGTGTGTGGTGACTAGCACAAGATTGCAAAGTGAGGCACTTGGTAAAGCTGATTTCAGGGACTTAGCATTTCCACCAAGTCCTTGACCTGTTTATCTCATATGGCCATATGTTCATGTTGTTTCCTAGTGATCCGTGCCTCTTTTGAGAATGATCAGTAAGGATGTTTTGTTAATCTTGTAGTGCTCTATCCATCAATGTCTTTGTTTGCAATTATGGAGCACACTAGATTGAGTCAATCAAGCTCTACTTTTGCTACTTCGTGAATCTGGGCAGATTGTCTACTTGTTAGCGATTTTGCCGATGATGTTGTAGTTGATCCGTGCATGCTATTCTATTGTTCTTGCCATGTCTAGCTTGAATTTTGTGTATTCTTGATGGGTGTATGCTTATATTGTCATGAATTGCTCCGTAGTGAGTGCATCGAGCTCGTAAACATGCCTACTTGATATCTGTTTTCAGCATGCTCCAGTTTTCACGAAGTCTGTGAACTGATTATGTTTTTGCCATGTTCACATGCTTGCAATTGTATTTTCTGATCCCTTTTGGCTCAAGGTCACTAAGGGACTTTTGTTAAGCTCTTTGAGTAGCTCCATGCCATGCTTTACTTTGCCATGTTAAGGTCCTGTAGCATGTAGTTTTGTTGCTCCGAAGAGTGCTATCTGATCTGAAATTCCAGACAAGTGTTAATTTCACCAACTCTGAGATCTGTTTACCATATGCATTTTTGCCATGCTTGTTTGAACCTGTTAATGGATGAATTGGCCGTAGCCCAGTGCTAGACTTTTGTTAAGCATCATGAATGCATCCATGCCATGTATTTTGTTGCCATGTTTGGGTGCTGTAGCTTATTCATCTCATTGCATTTAGATGGCTACTTGCTGTAAATCGCAGACCGACGTTATATTTGAATCGCTTACCATTTCCTAACCGTAACTCCGATTTCGACGTTCTTTATATCATTTTCAAGCGATTTCATCTCATCTTTCCAGTGGCACACTTGGATTTCCATGTTGAGGCCAGGTTCATGCATCGCTTGTCAAATCTTGCATATGCATCCCGCATCGCATCCCGCATAGCATACCATCTTTGCATCATATTGTTTGAGCTTTGCACGTGGTTGATTGTGTTTCGTTTGCTTGTTTGTCTTGTTTGGGTAGAGCCGGGAGATGAGTTTTTACCATTTGCCACCTAGCCTCTTTTTCCTTTGCCACCTAGCAGTGTCCAACCTTGGTTTTACCATTTGCCACCTAGCCTCTTTTTCCCTTTGGTTTCCGGAGCCCGAGGGTCATCTTATTTAAACCCCCCTCGGCCAGTGCTCCTCTGAGTGTTGGTCCAACTCGTCAGCCGCCGGTGGCTACCAGGGGCAACTCTGGGCTGGCCTACCGGAAGTTTAGACAATCCGAGTATGCCCTGAGAAAGAGATATATGCAGCTCCTATCGGGATTTGTCGGCACATTCAGGCAGTGTTGCTGGATTAGTTTTAACCTGTTGAAGTGTCTTGAAGAACCGAGGTACCGAGTCTGATCGAAACGTCTCGGGAGGAGGTCTATTCCTTTGTTGACCATGAGAGCTTGTCATGGGCTAAGTTGGGACTCCCCTACAGGGATTTGAACTTTCGAAAGTCGTGTCCGCGGTTATGGGCAGATGGGAATTTGTTAATGTCCGGTTGTAGATAACTTGAACTTTAACTCAATTAAAATGAATCAACAGAGTGTGTTACCGTGATGGCCTCTTCTCGGCGGAGTCCGGGAAGTGGACACGGTGTTGGAGTAATGTTTGCGCAGGTTGCTCTCTAGTTTCTCGCTCGCGCTTTGCCTCCTCTTCTCGCTCTCTTTTGCAAACAGGATAGCCACCATATATGCTAGTCGCTTGCTGCAGCTCCACATATTTACCTTGCCATACCTATAAGCTTAAATAGACTTGATCGTGAGGGTGCGAGATTGCTGAGTCCCTGTGGCTCACAGATTACTATTACACCAGATGCAGGGCCTGATGATTCCGCTCCAGGTGACGCGCTTGAGCTCAAGTGGGAGTTCGACGAAGACTCTCAATGATACTATGTTTCCTTTCTTGAGGATCAGTAGTGGTGCCCAGTTGGGGGTGATCGGGACCGTGTCGCATGTTGGTTATCTTTTATTTTGGCGTCGTAGTCGGGCCATGAGTGTCTGAATGATGTAATGTTATTTATGTACTTGATTGACGTGGCGAGTGTAAGCCAACTATGTTATCTCCCCTTTTATTTTCTATATTACATGGGATGTTGTGAAGATTGCCTAACTTGCGACATATGCTTTCAATGTGATTATGCCTCTAAGTCGTGCCTCGACACGTGGGAGATATAGTCGCATCGAGGGTGTTACACTGGAAGGCGAACCTGCCCTATCAGAACAGTGGAACCATCAGTGACTCCAGAGAAGGGCTTGGTTGACTGAAGCTGATCGTACGGCACTCGGAGATTGTCGAACGTCTCGACAGACAGGACGTTGAGTCCTGCTCCGCCATCAATGAGGGTCCTGGTGACCTGCATGTTGCTGATGACTGGGGAGCAAAGCATCGGGAGGACTCCGGCCGTTGTCGCGCAGTTGAGCTGATCCACTGAGCTGAACATGATAGCGCATGCAGACCACCTGAGAGGGCGCGTGGCCTTGAGCTTGGGGAGGACTGCATTCACCTCGCGAGCAAACTGCTTGAAGATGCGCTGTGAGGCTGGGGCCTGCACGCCACCCAAGATGCAAGCGATTGCGCGCGGCTCCTGGAAGCCCCCAGCCCCCTCGTCTTGATGTTGGTCTTCGTTCCTCCTTGGAGGTGGCAGCAGAGGAGGAAGGCCTGCGTTGCCGTGCAGGCGATCCTCACGAGGCTGACCTGTCCAGCCTCCCTCGCGAGGCGGGTCCTGCCAATGATCCTCGCGAGGTCGGTCACGCCACCCTTGGCGAGGGCCACGTTCTTCCCATCGTCCGCCACCTCTTCCTCCTCCTCGGCCATAGCCCCTGTCGTTGCACTCGGGGCGTCAGCCGACACGTCCATCTCTCACGGCCCTGAGCTCTTGACATTGGTTGGTGTTGTGGGTGTGGAGGTCGTGGTACACGTAGTACCGGCTGCCCTTGGATGACTCAGGCTGATCTCTGCCTCGCTTGGTGTCTGATTCCGCTGCAAGCACGGCAGCCCCCTTGCGCTTCACGTCCTTGGCCTTGGGCTTCTTCTCTTCCGGGTCAGCAGCCGGGAGTTCGAGGAGGGAAAGGCGCCCTTCCTTAGCCCTGGCGCACTTGGTCGCCAAGTTGAACAGCTCCAGGGATGTGCACAGGTCTTCGTGGATTGCTAGCTCCTCCTTCATCTTGACGTCGCGTACGCCATCGGAGAATGCCGAGATGATGGCTTCTTCAGTCACCCTGGGGATCTTGAGGCAAGCGTTGTTGAAGCGCTGGATGTATTTCTGCAGGGTTTCCCCTTGCTGCTGCTTGATGCGGCGCAGATCGCTCATAGCTGGGGGCCGGTCGCGAGTGCCCTGGAAGTTGGCGATGAAGCGGGTGCGCATCTCGTCCCAAGAGGAGATCGTGCCAGGAGCCAGGTGCGGGCCCTGTCCTTGAGCGCCATGGGAAACCACTTCGCCATGACCCTTTCGTCTCCGTTGGCGGCTTCGATGCACATCTCATAGAGCTGTAGGAGCTTCGCGGGGTCCGTCGTGCCATCGTAGCGAGGGGGCAGGTCAGGCTTGAACTTTCCTGGCCATGCGACACCGCGTAGCTCGGGGCTGAGGGCACGACAGTCTGCTGTGGCCACCGGTGCCCTCTGTTGGTACTGGGCTTGCTCCTGGGGATTGTCGCGCGTCGCCGCTTGGAGCAAAGTGGGGTCTTGGCGTGGAGGTGCAGGGACGCGATCTTGGCGCGCCGGTGCTGGGAGCACACAAGCACCTTCTTGGGGACGAGGGATCACTTGGCAGCTCCTTTCTTGCTGTGCGGGCACCGGTCGTGGAGGGTCTCTCTCTGGGGCTGCGCGCCTTGGAGCCAAGGCGCCTCCTTGGGGAGGAGGTGGTGGAGGCACTTTCTGATCCTCGCCTCCTGCGCGGAATGCAGGGCGAGGCAGCGAGAAGGACGGCAAGGGGGAGCCCCCTGCGGCACTGACGAGCTCGGTGATGCGGGCGAGCCAGTCTTCTAGAGGTCGTCGACGGGGCGGTAGTGCAAGAGTTCTCTTGCTAGGAGCAGCGCAGCGTGCACGTCCGTGGGGGCGCAATGGGTGTGGGACGACGAAGCGGCTGGAGTCAGCGACGGTGTGGCGGTGCGGCCCTCTCGCCGCACCGAAGGATGCTGGGACAAGGCATGATACTCATTCCCCGCCGGGCCGGTGGCGGCGTTGGCGGCAGGCGATGGGGAACGACGAGGACGTCCGCCGATGGGCGCCGTCTGGGCGACGCGAGTGGAGAGGGCAGCCCGGCGCTCGGCGCGAGCCCGACGAGCGTCAGCCATGGACACGACGGAATATCACACACGACGGAATATCACACGACGAAATATCCAAAGGTGGTCTTCGGCTGCCAAAAGCACTGGTGATGACGCCATCTTGGGCTCCACGGTGACCTCCGTCCTGCTGCTCTGTTGGTCTTGGTCTCGTTGCACCGGAATGGTAACCTTTGCCCGGTGCCTTGGCCTGTGCTTGCCCTCTTTGCACCAAAGGGGAAACAAGGACAGTACGCATGCCAGCGCCTGCCTGGCACCCGCCTGGTCTCGATCGTCATGGCTTGCATCATGGGCTCCTCGCGAGGTACTCCTGCCTTGATCTCTCCGCCTCCTCGCGAGCCTGCCTGATGAGGCTGCCTCTGAGGAAGCTTTCTGTCGTCCGCCCTACGAGGCTTGGCCCCTCGCGAGGGTCTTGAGGTTGAGTTGATGAAGATGGGCCACGCTGGGCCCCCACTTGAGCCACGCCGCAGGCCGCAGGCAGGCAAGTCTGGGGACCCCGTTCCAAGACGAGGGGGCTGGGGGCTTCTAGGAGCCGCGCGCTATCGCTTGCATCTTGGGCGGAACTCAAGCCCCGGCCTCGCAGCGTATCTTCAAATAGTTTGCTCGCGAAGTGAATGCAATCCTCCCCAAGCTCGAGGCCAGACGCCCGCTTAGATGGTCCAAGTGCCCCATCACGTTCAGTTCGGCAGATCAACTCATGTGTGCAGCTACTGCAAGCGTCCTCCCAATGCTTTTTTTACCAGTCATCAGTAACGTGCAAGTTACCAAGACCCGCATCGACGGCGGCGCAGGGCTCAATGTCCTATCCGTCGACACGTTTGACAACCTCCAAGTGCCATATGACCAGCTTCAGCCTACCAAGCCTTTCTCAGGTGTGACCGACGGCTCTACTACCCCGATCGGGCAGGTCCGCCTCCCTGTTACATTCGGAGAACACAACAACTACCGCACCGAACTCATCGACTTCGACGACGCCTGCATCCGCCTGCCATACAACGCCATCCTCGGGTATCCAACCCTGGCCAAGTTCATGGCGATGACCCATCACGGCTACAATGTCCTTAAGATGCTGGGAATCGGCAGAGTCATCACAGTCCCGTGCGAGGAAAGAGACGCGGTGTGCTCCCTCGAGCGTGCCTTCCAAGCTACAGCAATCGACGACCCCGATAGCCAGGGAGAGCACCCTCCTGAGGCAACCCCCAAGAAGAAGAAGAAGCTGCGCCACGCAGGGCCTCAGGCAAGCGGCGCCTCGTCAGGCTCGGCGCTCGCCCCTGGGCCCCTCCCTCCATCTCATAGGAAAGCGCGCCCAGTGCCCCTCTTGGGCAGGGCTTGGGGGCTCACTTCTGGAGGGCCTCAGACTTTGCGAACATCACGAGGGAGGCACTTGGGCACCACTTGGAGGCATGCTTCGCGACACGTTTCCCTCGGGAGAACACTGGGCAAGGAGTGCCCACCGTTCAGGAGTTCATCACCAAGACCACTCAGGAACTGCAAGACGCAAGGACCATGCGTGGCGGCCGCCGCTCACCAGGCACAGCTCCCCATCCAGGCAAGGATGCCAGGCTGAGCATCTGCATCGACGTCCCAGGGCTCAACCGGGCCGCCTCTCAGGAGCTTTTCTGGCCTTCGTGTGTGGGACGCTGCGAGGGCCCACCTCACAACTATGTTCACATGCCTTTTGGCCTGCCGAGTGTGCCGACCGCCTATCAGCGCAACCTGCGGAGCATCCTACCAGCTCAGGAGGCTAGGCACCATGCTGTGCTGATGGAGATGAAGATGGTCCTCAAGGAACCCCCTGAACCCCAGGAGCCTCCCGAGGCTCAAGACCTCGGTGGCTCATGAGGACTAGCCCCTTCGCTGCATACCTTCAGCTGCCCCAACTCTCCTTCATCAACAAAACCAGGTGACATTTTCCAAGTTCATTCAGATGGGAGCGCCCCAGGACTGCATCATTCCCGGGTCGCGTGGGTCCGTCCCTGCGGCATGTATCCCTTTTTACGTCTTTAGCTTACCTTGTTGGGGGTGCCCCTCGGGCTGCATCATGCCGAAGCCGCTCGGGCCTGACCCAGTGGGATGTATCTCCCTTCCATTTACTTAAGCCTGCTGCTTCCATGCTTAACCTACCTGTGATTATTACCTGCTCGATCGCCACCCACCATGGGAGCCGCACGTCGGCCGTTTTTCATCAGGACCCTCTGCGTGAGTAAGTTAAGCACGGCGTCTGTGCTCAGGGCCGTCCCTGCAACATCGATAAATCCAGCGGCTGAGCTCTGTCTGGCGGGCCGGCCCCGTTCACGTCACCTCCTGGGGCCATTGGTGCTTATCTTTCTCACGCGAGAATGTAACACCCCATATGTAACTTGCCATATTTGTATTCCAACTCTTGCCATTTCCAGCACTAAGTTATTCTATTTTCCTCGTTGTCGGGTTTTTGTCTTCATGTGCTTTTGTCTTTGTCATGCATCTCATATCATGTCATCATGTGCATTGCATTTGCATACGTGTTTGTCTCATGCATTCGAGCATTTTCCCCTTTGTCCGTTTTGCATTCTGGCGCTCCTATGTCCTCCGGTGTCCTTTTCTACCTCTTTTCGTGTGTGGGTGTTAAATGTTTTCGGATTGGACCAAGACTTGCCAAGCAGCCTTGGTATACTACCGGTAGACCGCCTGCCAAGTTTCGTGCCATTTGGACTTCGTTTGATACTCCAACGGTTAACCGAGGGACCGAAAAGGCCTCGTTTGTGTTGCAGCCCAACACCCCTCCAAAGTGGCCCAAAACCCACCAAAACCCCCTCCATCATCTAGGTCGTTCGATCACTATCGCGTGGCTGAAAACCGTGCTCAATTTGGAGCCTCCTAGCTCCCTCTATCTATAAATATAGACCCTCTCCGAAATTTTCGGATCATTTCAGCCCTAATCCTAGCTCCCCGCACCTCCGCGCGGCCGGACGCTTCGCCGCCGCCCACTCCCGTCGCGACATGTTGCGTGCCGCCGCTCCCTCCGCCGCCGGCCCAACGAGGCCCGGATCGCCCCCCCCCCAAGCCCATCTGCTCCCTTCGCCGCCCGCGGGTCAACGCCGCCGACCCTGCCAGCGCGGCTCCCCGCGCCTCCCCGCGCTAAACATCGCCGTCTCCGGCAGCCCCGCCGGCGACCTCCGCTGCCCTTCGTCGCCCCGAGCCGGCGCCGCTCTGCTCCGCCCCGGTCCACCTCATCATCGGTGAGAGGAGCCTCGCCGCCTCCCGTCTCCGGCCTCCTTCGCAACTCCGGCCACCGGATTCGGCTTCTCCTTCCTCCGGCGACCTCGACGAACTCCGGCGAACAGTGGTTCCGGCGACCTCGTCATCCGTGCCGATCTGGATCCGGATCTGAAACCCTAACCGGTTGACTTTTCGTCTAACTCCTAGATATCTTTAGCATTCTTCGTCATGCCATATCTCTGCATCCGTGGCTCCGTTTTGGGCGTGTAGCATATCAAATTGTTCGTCTCGATGAGTACTTCATTTTATCTCATTGCATTATGTTCATTTGAGCTCATCTTGATGCCGTAAATGCTGTTGCAAGAGTGCTAGTTTATATTAGTTTCAGATTATTATCAGAGATTAGACATTTGTCATTTTGCCATGATTAATGTGTGCCTCCTATGAACTTGAGCCCTGCATGTGTTTTGGAGTATGCCATGCCATCTTTACCGGGGTGTATGCCATGTATTTTTATGATCTCTGTGGTGACTAGCACAAGCATGCAAAGTAGCCCTCGTAATGTTGCTGATTTCAGGGACTTAGAAATATTCTAAGTCATTGCCCTGATAATATTTTTATGCCATGTATTCTTGTTGCTACAGAGTGATTCATGCTTCTTTTGAGCGTGATCAGTAAGGATGTTTTGTAGATATTGTGGTGCTCTATCCATCCATGTGTTTGTTTGCAATTATGGAGCACCCTAGCTTGACTCAATCGAGCTCTACTTTTGCTATAAAATGTTCCTGGCAGAATGTTTACGTGTTAATCATTTTTGCCGATGTTGTTGTAGTTGATCCATGCATGCTATGTTATTGTTCTTGCCATGTTTAGCTTCTATGCCATGTCTACTTGCTGGGTGTATGCTTAGTTTATCATGCAATGCCTTGTGGTGAGTGCATCGAGCTCGTAAACATGCCTACCTAATATCTGTTTTGCCATGTTTCAGTTTTCTACTAAGTCTGAATCTGTTAACGATAATTGCTATGTTCACATGCTTGCCATTGTATTTTCTGATCCCTTTTGGCTTATGGTCAGTAAGGGACTTTTGTTGTATGCTTTGAGTAGCTTCATGCCATGCCTTGCTTTGCCATGATATGTTCCCGTAGCATGTTGTTATCGTGCTCTAAACATTGCTTCTTGATGTTGAATTCCTGGCATGTTGTTATTTTCACTAAGTCTGTAACCTATTATCTTTTGCACTTTTGCCATGCTTGTTTGAACCTGCTATTAAGTGAATTAGCCGTAGCTCACTGTTCATCTTTTGTCAAGCATCTTGAGTGGATCCCTGCCATGCATTTTGTTGTTATGTTAGAGTGTAGTAGCTTGTTGTTCTTCATACATTTAGATGGCCTCATGCTGTTAATTGCAGATAGGTGCCATATTTGTTTTGCTTGTCATTTGCAAACCGTGCATCCGATTCCAGTGATCTATATATTGATTTCGACCGAAATCAACTCCTCTTTCTAGTGGCACTCTTGGTTTTACAGGTTTATGCAAGGTTCAATCTTTCCTTTCCGAAACATGCATATGCATCGCATATCACATCCCACATATCATGCCATGTTTTGCATCATGTTGCTTGTGCATTGCACGTGGTTGATTGTGTCTCCATTTGCTTGTGTTCTTTCTTTTGGGTACAGCCGGGAGACGAGTGCATGATCGAGGAACCCGTTGAGTACGTTTACGAGGATCAAGCTAACGCCAACTCGGAGAACTTTGCAGGCAAGATGACCATACCCTCGAAATCACTTCTATCTTTGCTTGCTAGATGCCCGCTATATTGCTATGCCTATGCTACGATACCAACCACTTGCTTATCATGCCTCCACATTGCCATGTCAAACCTCTAACCCACCTTGTCCTAGCAAACCGTTGTTTGGCTATGTTACCGCTTTGCTCAGCCCCTCTTATAGCGGTGCTAGTTGCAGGTGAAGATTGGAGTTTGTTCCTTGTGGGAACATGTTTATTGTTGAGATATCATTATTATATCATGTCTATCTTAATGCACCTATATACTTGGTAAAGGGTGGAAGGCTCGGCCTTATGCCTGGTGTTTTGTTCCACTCTTGCCGCCCTAGTTTCCGTCATACCTGTGTTATGTTCCTTGATTTTGTGTTCCTTACACGGTTGGGTTATAATGGGAACCCCTTGACAGTTCACCTTGAATAAAACTCTTCCAGCAATGCCCAACTTTGGTTTTACCATTCTCCACCTAGCCTTTTCCCTTGGGTTTCGCGGACTCAAGGGTCATCTCTATTTTAAACCCCTGGGCCAGTGCTCCTCTTAGTGTTGGTCCAACCTGTCAGCTGCCGGTGGCCACCAGGGGCAACTCTGGGTGGCCTGTCGTAACCTTGGACAATCCAGTGTGCCCTGAGAACGAGATATGTGCAGCTCCTATCGGGATTTGTCGGCACATTCGGGTGGCTTTGCTGGTTTAGTTTTACCATTGTCGAGATGTCTTGTAACTGGGATTCCGAGTCTGATCAGATTGTCTTGGGAGAAGGAATATCCTTCGTTGACTGTGAGAGCTTGTGATGGGCTAAGTTGGGACACCGCTGCAGGGATTTGAACTTTCGAAAGCCGTGCCCGCGGTTATGGGCGATCGGGGACTTTATTGCATTTGGGGTTGTTCTTTATTTTGGTACCGTAGTCGGACCTTGATTGTACCTGGATGAATGTAATGTTATTTATGCATTGTGTGACGTGGTGAATGTAAGCCAACTATGTATTTTTTTCCCTTATTCATTACATGGGTTGTGTGAAGATTACCCCACTTGCAACATTGCTTACAATGCGGTTATGCCTCTAAGTCGTGTGCCGACACGTGGGAGATATAGCCGCATCGTGGGCGTTACAAGTTGGTAATCAGAGCTTTCCCCGACTTAGGAGCCCCCTGCTTGATCGAATCGCTGGCGTTGTTGAGTCCATAAAAATGTTTTGAGTCATTTAGGATTATATATATCGGAGAGTAGGATTCTTTTTACTCCTCAGTCCCTTCGTCGCTCTTGTGAGGCATGCTGGCGTAGAGTTTTGACTCTTCTCTTCTCAAATTTCACTAATTTTTTTTAGGATCACGCGGGTATCTTGGAATCGTTCCGATGGTTTTCGGACGAGAACATTGTTCTTGGTGCCTCCTGACATTTAGGGGTTGTGGCAGTGTCCCGGGGAGTTGAGCTCCGAGGTGTTGTCGTCACAATTTTATCGTTGTAGTTCTGGAATACCTGAGTTTCACCGACATCGAAAATCTCTTTTATGCAGTTGTTGGTGAGACAACCTCGACGCCACCCAGTACTGGGGCGGGAGTTCAGGACTATCGCCATAACTCGTATAACGGATGCTTTTCGAAGGTTGAGGTAAATTATTTCCGAAGTTTTCTTGGTTATGTGTTGAAGGATGGATACAGCTGGATGTAGGATTTGCTAGCTTTGGGTGAGATATTATGCTTCCCCTGTATCCCCAACACCTGATTGCATAACCGGGAAAATTTCGGGAGTTTCATAGGTGGGAATTCATGTAGCTCTAGTATTTCTTCCGCGAATATTTGGTTTGTGATTGGGTAATCCTCACCAAGTATTTGTGCTTGTCCGTACCTTGTTGTTTTATTCATCTACCTCTATCTAAGTGGCTTCTCAATTTATGGAAGTGTGACCATTTCAATTGGAATTCATTCGTTCATTTTTGTTCGGATGTTAAGACTATATGTTGCAATTTCGATCCATTTGATTCAGCTTGAATATATGTCTGTCATGATGCTAACGGATGTCACCCTCTTCAGGATGGCTCCTCCAACGCGTCAGAATCCTGAACCGTCACCACCACCTCCACCTCCGGAGGCATGGCAAGCTGTGATGGCCACTACCAATGCCAACATGCAGCTGATCATGCAACTCTTGCAAGAGCGTAACCAGGAGAATCAAGGCCATGGCAACAATCAGAATCAGTTTGCTACACTCAACCAGTTCCTCGCAAACTAGCCAAAGACCTTTAGCAACTATGTCGAGGCAATAGACACTGATGATTTGCTCGTGGATATCTGCAAGCATTTCGAGTGCAGCAACATCAGGCATGAGGACTTTGTCAAGTTTGCCTTGTTCCAACTCAAAGACCAAGCTGCAGAATGGTATCAGCAATACAAAGATTCCAGAGGAGGTCGTGTGATTACCTGGGATGAATTCCGTCAAGTCTTCAAATCTCACCACATTCCTCGGAGTGTTGTTGAAAGCAAGCGTGAGGTGTTCCGCAATGTGAAGCAAGGCATCTTGTCTGTTTACCAGTATAACATCATGTTCCAGAAGCTCGCTCGTTTCGCTAAGCAAGACATCCCTGACGAGAATATCATGATTTATCAATTCAGAGGTGTCCTCATAGAAGATCTTCAACTAGCTCTCGTGCTTTTGAGCCGCAGAAGTACGATGGGTTCTACAATATGGCACTGAAACAAGAAACTGCTCAACTCAAGTGCGATGCTTCCAAGAAACGAGTCAGGGATGCAACTCCTTCTTCCTCAACTCAAGTGGCAATTCAGCAGCAAAAGTATTGGTTGCCTCCTCCTCCTCCGTTCCATCAACCTTATCAGCAGAAGAGCAAAGGCGGCAGTGGATCTTCCCACCCACCCAACCCAGGCTTTCAGAACAAGACTTCGTCTCATGCTCCAAGATCAAGTGCTCCGTATCACCATCCGCTTTCAGAGGGCACGTGCAACAAGTGTCAGCAGAAGGGTCACTATGCCAACAAATGCTTCAATCAGAGGCGTCTTCCTCCTCCCCCTCCTTTGAGATCTGCTAGCACCGTAGTGGTCAAGCATAATCCAAGCATGCCAAGGTCAACTTGATGAACGCAGCGCAGGCAGAGGACTCGTCAGATGTGATTATGGGTAACCTTCCTATTAATGATATTCCTGCAAAAGTTTTTTTGACACTGGTGCATCACATTGTTTCATCTTGAGACCGCTTGCATCTAAGCATGAGTTGGCTCTCCAAGTTTTGCCTAGACCGTTAGCAGTTGTCTCTCCGGGTAAACGCATGAACGCTAACTCCATGGTTCCGGATGTTACCATCACGTTGGGTGACTACAAGTTTCTGTCTTCTCCTATGGTTCTTGGTGACTCGGATATTGATCTTATTCTCGAAATGGACTGGCTTTCTAAGCACAAGGCTCAGCTTGATTGTGCTGCCAGGCAGATTTAATTGGCACATTCGTCTGAGGATGTAATCGTCTTTGCCGCTCGTGATGATACCATTCGACTGTTTTCTCTCAATGAGAAGGGCGAGCTGGATGCCATATCTCAGATTCCAGTCGTTTGCGAATATCAAGATGTCTTTCCAAAAGAGCTTCCAGGAATGCCTCTCCACCGCCCAGTTGAATTCGTCATTGATCTTGAGCCTGGCACGGAACCTGTTTGCAAACCTCCTTACAAGCTTGGACCTGAAGAGTTGAAGGAGCTGAAGAAGCAACTCGATATTCAAGAGCGTATGGGTCTCATCCGACCAAGTTCTTCTCCATGGGGTTGTGGTGTTCTTTTTGTCAAGAAGAAGGATGGAATGGACCGACTTTGTGTCGACTACCGTCCATTGAACAAGAAGACCATAAAGAACAAGTACCCACTTCCCAACAACAATGAGCTTTTCGAACAACTCAAAGGTGCTCAAGTATTCTCCAAGCTTGATCTCCGTATGGGCTATCATCAGATTCGCATTCGTAAAGAAGATATCCCCAAGACAGCGTTCAGAAAAATCTATGGTTCATATGAATACACTGTCATGTCTTTCGGCCTCATCAATGCTCCTCCAACATTCTCTCGCATGATGAACTTCATCTTCAATGCCTACACAAATGACTTCGTCTTGGTCTACCTCGATGACATTTTGGTCTTTTCCAAGAACAAGGAGGATCATGCCAAGCATTTGAGATTGGTGCTGGATAAACTCAGAGAACATCAGTTCTACGCGAAGTTTTCAAAGTGTGAGTTTTGGCTCGATGAGGTTCTCTACCTTGGGCATATCATCTCCGCCAAGGGCATAGCTGTTAATCCTGAGAAGGTGTCTGCAATTGTGAATTGGGAACCACCTCAGAATGTGAAGCAACTTCGTAGCTTCCTTGGTCTCGCAATCTATTGTCGAAGGTTCGTTGAGAACTTCTCAAAGATCGCGAAGCCTCTTTCCAACCTTCTCCAGAAGCATGTGAAGTATGTCTGGTCGCCTGAATGTGACATTGCTTTCAACACCCTGATAGAGAAGTTAGTAACTGCTCCAGTTCTGACTCCTCCTGATGAATCCAAACCGTTCGAGGTTTTCTGTGATGCTTCCCTTCAAGGTCTCTGTCGGTGTCAAAACCGGTGGATCTCAGGTAGGGGGTCCCGAATTGTGCGTCTAAGGCGGATGGTAACAGGAGGCAGGGGACACGATGTTTTATCCAGGTTCGGGCCCTCTTGATGGTGGTAAAACCCTACATCCTGCTTGATTTATTCTTGATGATATGAGTATTACAAGAGTTGATCTACCATGAGATCGGAGAGGCTAAACCCTAGAAGCTAGCCTATGGTATGATTCTATGTTGTCCTATGGACTAAAACCCTCTGGTTTATATAGACACCGGAAGGGGCTAGGGTTACACAAGGTCGGTTACAAAGGAGGAGATACACATATCCGTATTACCTAGCTTGCCTTCCACGCCAAGTAGAGTCCTATCCGAACACGAGATGAAGTCTTCAATCTTGTATCTTCATAGTCCAACAGTTCGGCCAAAGGATATAGTCCGGCTGTCCGGACACCCCCTTATCCAGGACTCCCCTCAGTAGCCCCCGAACCTAGCTTCAATGACGACGAGTCCAGCGCGCAGTGTTATCTTCAGCATTGCAAGGCGGGTTCTTCTCCATACTTTGAACGTTTGTAAAGCAGCGTTCGGTCCCATAAATGTTCGGACCTCTTGGCTTCTGTGCCCAATAAGGGCTATCTCCCACGCGTCGAATGAATACGAGGCGCCAGGCCGTTTTTACATTCGCCCCCTAGCCACATAAATAAATTGTCTATTAAAGGGATGGGGATTCTTAGATCCAATCCATACCATCCTCCCGCAGTGAGAATCCATCAGAGCGCATTTCTAAAAGATCCATTCCAGCATGGCCGACCTCCGCCGCTCTTCCTCCCGCCCCTGTAGCCCTAAGACCGGTGATTGGGAGAGGTGTTCAGTCCCACACAGTCGATTAGTCGAACTGCGGACTAAGGGATTTCTCCCTCCGGCGTATATGGTGCCCGTTCGAGCTGGGCTTGCCACCTACAATGGCAAGGAGCAAGCGGAGAGCTTTCCCAGTCCCTCTATGGGGGAGCGGGTCTGCCTTGTTCCTTATCTATTAAGGGGACTCAGATTTCCAATTCATCCGTTCCTCCGCGGGCTCCTAGAGTTCTACGGCCTCCAATTACACAATTTCACCCCTGCCTCGATTCTACATATCGCCGGCTATGTTGCTCTCTGCGAGTTATTCCTGGGCTGTGAGGCTCACTTCGAGCTGTGGAAAAGGCTATTTTGCCTCGTCCCTCGCACACAAAGGGGGTCACTTTATCAAGTGGGTGGAGCCAAAATATGGCGCATCGCCGGTACCGGATACCTGTCCGGTACCCCGAAGAAGTCGTCCGAAGACTGGCCTTCAGAATGGTTTTATACGGAGGACGTTCCCCTTCCGGACCCTGTTCGGCAGGGTCTTCCTGAGTCCAGCAATGCCCCTCTGAAGAAACACCGAAGTTGGCACCCACGGAGCCCCCAGGTGGATGACAATGGAGAAGTCCTCTACCTGATGAACCGGATTAAAGCACTGGCTCAATCAGAATTGACAGTAATCGAAGTTATGTCGATTTGCATAATGCGGGGAGTGCAACCACTTCAATATCTTGGGCACCCCTTGTGGTCTTTAACAGGGTGGATGATGCCACCCGCTGCGGGCGTAAGGGTCCGGACAATGCTGCCGCTTTAGCAAAAATTCAGTCCGAATTGTTCAAGGGAGAGGAAGAGGAGTTCATCCACATCAAGCCACGGGATGGATTCTCTATGTACAATCCTCCGAGCTAGGTAAGTTATATCTCCTTACTCCCATTTTTCCCGCATCCTTTGTCGTAAATATTCACCTTTCCACTTTGCGGCAAGAACTGCGAAAAGCCATAAAGGAGGTCAGCAGCCCTTCTCCACAACCCGAGTACCCTAACCGGGGCCTCGACTCCGGACTTGAAGAAGATCCGGTTATATTAGTGGAGCTGATAGACTGGCAATTCTATCAGTTAAGATGCAATGATGCCATGGTGGCCATTACAGCCGACTATCCCAGACAGCTTCCTGCATCGCATGTAAGAAAACCAAAAAATCCCAACGCCAAAAACTAGGATCCCATGTTAGACACTTCACCTACCATATGCATATGGCGTTTTTACAGGGAAGGCATTCGGGACGCCCTGCCAAACCCGCAACAACTCGCCAACAAGAGGCAGCGAGGCCGGGCAGGCCAAAAAGGAAGGCGGTCAGGACGGAGACGTCTGGGCAAAGGTATAATAGAAACCCCGCTCTGTGGTTGTCGTCTTTCTTGAAATGTAATGATGCCCGTGTTTCTTTAACAGAAAAAATGCTCGCTGGAATATGTCCGGCGATGTTTCTAATCATGCTTCCACCAGTCGGGCGCCAAGACCGGACATAGAGGCGGAAGCCGATATGGGGCGGGCGCCGGATAATCCCCCTGCAGAGGATGCGGATAGATTATCCGCTACAAACTCAGAAGTGGAAAGCGCCATGAATCATAGGCGCCGCCGGGCCGTACTCCGTGACGCTTGTTTCTCACCAGAGGCATTTGATGCCTTCAATTCTAGAGAGGCGTACCTCCGTGCTGCTCAAGATGGTCTAGCCAGAGCCACGGATCAGTATGTAAAGGATGTACGGGTAAGTAAATATGACGATTTATATGTATCAGTAGCCCCTCAGACTTGAAACAGTTAGCAGAACTGATTTAAGGATCATCTTTATTGTGCAGGTTCTTACAGAGAAGAATACTAGGCTGTCACAGGAGCTAGAGGAATGCAAGACCCAATTGCGGGCCGCTGTTGCCACATTGAAGGAACCGAAAAAGTCTCCCGCTGGTAACATTTACTTTAAAGAATGATGGTTGCCATATAGTGTGCGGCGTGGCTACAGATCTAACAATAGATGTTGCAGATGAATCCAGAGAAAATCCGGAGGACCAGCATCACTAAAAAAATACACATCCGTGATGATACATGTTTGTCACAGTAGGTCACTTTTTTTGTCATGCATGTACATCCATGACAAATTTATGACAGAATCAAGATAGTCATACCTGTGCTGTCGTAGAAGTGTTCCATGACATTACCAAAATTATCGTCACGGAAGTGTCCACTTCCATGACGATAAATCGCGCGTCACCGAAGTGCTTTCGTCAAGGGTGACCGACACATGGCATCCACCGTAACGGAACACCGTTAAGCTATCGGGTCGGGTTTTGGATCCGATAACCCATTAACAGCCCCGACCAATGGGGATTTTCCACGTGTAAAATCATCATCAGCTAGAGGAAACACGTGTCGGCTCATCGTCGGGACAGATGTCATCCACTCACTGGACAGAAGGCGCCTATGATACATCGACACGTGGCACGGCCCAACAAGTTTAAATGGGCCGGCCCAACTAAAGGCCCACAAGATTTTGCGGACCATAATTGGCCGGCCCAGCTAAAGGCCCACGAGATTTTGCGGACCATAATGGGCTGGCCCAGCTAAAGGCCCACAAGATTTCGCGGGCCATAATGGGTCGGCCCAGGTACAGGCCCACAAGATTTTTGTGTGCCATAATAGGCCGGCCCAGGTAAAGGCCCACAATATTCTTGCGGATCATACTGGGCCGGCCCAGCTAAAGGCCCACGAGATTTCGCCGACATTAATGGGCCGGCCCAGTTGTAGGCCCACAAGATTTTGAGGGCCCTAGTAGGCCGGCCCGTTAACTGGCTACCATGTTTTGGGCCAAATGCCGGCCCATATTTGATATAGTCTATTAATGGCCTACCACGCTCCGGGCCTAATAGTGGCCCATATGAGATCCGACCCATTAAAAGCCTACCACGTTCTAGGCCAAATTACGGCCCAGATCAGGTTCGAACCTTTATGAGGTTTTGGGCCTAATTATGGCCCATATCAGATTCGGCCCGTCAACTGGACACTATGCTTTTGGGCCCACTTGCTAAAGGCCCATTTAGTAATTCGGCCTGATATTAGTTTTGGCATGTTAAGGGCTCGTTTAACATTTCGGCCCGATATTAATTTCAGCCTGTTAAAAGCCCGTCATATAGTTGGGCCTAACTACAGCCCAGTTTGCATCTGGCCTGCTCGCAACCAATATCTGATTGGGCCAAACAAGGACCGAGACAATTTTTCGGCTTGTTAAAAGCCCGTGATTTGATTCACACAATCATGGGTCGGGGTTCATTTCGGGCTGCTGCCGGCCCGTGAGCTGATCGGCATGTTTCAGGCCCAACCTACATCGTGATTGCATGACGATCCGATTATGTACCGTAATTTTACGGTTTGGCCGGTTTACTGCAAAAACATGATATATATACAGTAAAATAACTGCAACATCGTGAATAAGAAAAAACCTATACTATACAATAAAGAAATTACGGCATATTACATCCACTAGGCATCAAAGTTTGCCACTACAATAATAAAGCACAAGCAGACAGCAGATTAGATACACTGGGCATCAAAGATCGCCACCAGTGCAAATAAACACGCCGACAAAATAATATACAAAACCGACATCACTTCAATAGAGTTCAAGAAAGGTTAACCCTGCTGGGGAGCTGCAGCGCAAGCAGCTGAGCAAGATGATGAGACTGTGCTTGTTCAACACTTATATCTTCCTCACTCTGAAAGATAAACAAGCAGACAAATGACATGTTTTGCACATAAAAGTATCAGTGCTGACAATTCATCACATTTCTTACTGACGAATAAAGTGACACAGTTTAAATTTGCATTAACACAATGTGGTATTGTTCAGGTCAAGACATGGCAGGAAATGACATTGTGAAGGAGTTGGCAGCTTCACGACACCACTGGATTACAGATCAAGAACATTGGTTAGTGTGCTGTCAATTTATAACATTTTAGATTGGCAAATAAAGAGATGGTTTAAATAATAGTAGAATGATATGCATTTTTCATAGTTAAGACATTGCGGAATATGACATTGTGCTGTAGTGGGTAGGTTCACCACACCACTGGATTATAGATGAAGAACAGAAGCACACATGCAGTGCAAAAGAAGATCACTTGCTCGTTATAGTTTAATCTACATGGTATGAAGAAGGAACTTTGTTGTACAACTAAAAACTTAAATTGAGAATGGACGAACTTTTGTTTATGAACTACATATAATAAACTTCAAACAAGAAATTTGATGCAAACACCAAAAATAAACAGTTGTTGCAGTCATGCCTAACCAAATATATACAACAAAGTTTGAAGGCTTGAGATGGACAAACTTACATTATTGGTGAAGACAGGCTCTATAAAGGCCTTGTCCATGCTGATGGGGGGCAATTCAAGAAGTTTACCACAGAATCTTCTTCAAAAGCATTGCCTTTATTCTACATTTTGTTAAGAGTAAATATAGATGTGATAATATACGAAAAAATGGAGAATATTTAAGATAAGATGAAGAGTGATGCTACATAACCAAGTAGCTATAAATGTAAGCGCAACGATACAGGCAAAAGGTACAGCCAAGGGCAATGCACAGCTAAACTTCTTCAGTACCAACCTTATGGTAAGAGTAAATATAGATCTGATGTGTAGAAAATGAAGGGCAAAGGAAAATAAGCTGCAGAGTGATGGTACATGAACAACTACCTGTCATTATAAGTACACTGATAAAGGACAGCATGTACTTACAAGAACAATGCAGAGCTAAAAAAACATTGGCATTGGATATATTCTACACTAATGTAACCATTCATATAGATCAGATAATTTGGAGCGAACAATTGATAAGCAAGCTATCATGCATACTGATGTCACATAATGAACCAGGTATGTATGCAAGTACAGTGATACAGGACAACAGGTAGTAACAAGAGCAAAGCAGCGGGCAGCATATTTGAGATATCCTGTCGTTCTTGTCAAACCGGAATTCTTCTTCGAGCAGATTTCCTGCAAAAAAGATCCGTAAGGCACATGCGGAAAAGTATAAGTTCAAATTGTCATGTGATTTCATAGACAGTACCTCATCCTGGGAACGAGACCAGTGCATAACAAGGTTTTTCCATTCAATGTCTTCTAAATTTAGCACAGGAGACTTCACCAGAAATTCGTTTATAGACTTGCCATCAAAGTGTGATTTCCTCAGGTAACACCAATACTGCTGCAATGCTTCCTTGAAAAGCACAAGCAAGCTTTGCTTGTCATGACTATCCAGATTGACCCTCGCCTAGTTGGACAGGAAGATGTGAAAATGGTGTTTATCTTCACAATAATCTTCCCATGATGGGAATATATGCACGTAGTCCCTAACAACATTGAAAGCATTGTCTTTTAAACTGGGAATAAATGGAATGGGGTTCCAATCTGCAGGAATTGGCCGTCTCTGCAGTTGGGATAGGTCTTCGGCCGGTGGACATGCTGTACTTTTTGCTGGAGTGGGATTTTTCTATGGTACAACTAGTGCTATGGCAAATGAAATCGGTATAGCTTTTGCTGGAGTGCAGGTCCTGTGTGGTGGGGCTAGTGGTCTGGCCAGTGAAGTATGGGTACAGTCTGCTGGAGTCGGTCCTACGTTTTGTGTCACTGGTTGTACAACCAATATAAGTGGGGTGCTGTCTGAGTTCTCCGGCACCACCACGTTTTTCAAGGACTTTGCTGGTGCTCCTTCTGGTTCGGTAATCACCCTCTTCCTTTTTGATGTCTGATGCACAAGAACAACATTTGAGTGGAAAAACATGGTATGATGATAGATGGAATATGTATTGATAATGGATGGGCATGGCATCTTGACATATATGATGAGTAAACTAAGCAGATGGCGGTGCAACAAAGTAGAAGAAATGCAAGACAACATATGCAAGATACCCGCAATCAATAAAAAATTGCCAAATTAGAACAAGCACCTTGATGGGTGTACAGGACAGGCCATCTGCCTTTGACTCCTCGAGGTTAGAATAGTCATTAGGATGATATTCTGAACAAGAATCAACAGGTCGGGAGCATATGAGTTTCATTGCATCCTGAATGGCACTCAATGCCTTGGTGCCAATTTTGTAAGTCATTGCAGCGTTTAGCTTCAAGAGTGGACTGCAGCTAGTGCAACACAAAGCAGCTACACAGATCATAGTGTAGATATAACGGGAAAACCTTAAGCATCAAAGTAAAATCAGCAAAATGGAACTTGCTGGAATATATGTGCTAGTATTGCCGGTACGGCTAGAAAGGCTTCAGATACCAGCTCTCTTCAAGTGAAGGTGCGGTACTGTTAATATCAATGTAACTCTCAAAGGCGACACAGCTCCCCGCATTTCCTTGCTATTCTTATAGGATTCAAGTGGGCAGGCCACTACAAATCCTATTCCTATATTTACAAGATCCTACGAATCAAAGAGGCTCAAAGTGTCCATCACAACCGACCGTATAGACCTCTACACTACAAATGTCCCTGCTCATCTTCAGTACAAGGAACATACTGTACTACTATCATACTCCCTTCGTTCCAAGATATAAGTCTTGGTAGAGATTTCCACTATGGATCACATACAGATGTATCTAGGTACATTTTAGAGTGTAGATTCACTCATTTTGCTCCATATGTAGTCCATGGTGGAATCTATACAAAGACTTGTATTTAGGAACGGAGAGTGTACGTATTAAAGAAGAACAGAAGAGGAACATGGTAAAGAAGAGCAAGTAGATTTTGGATAATAAAATGTTGGTTGCGCAGTGCCCACACATGATGAACCAGAGCACATTAATAATGCAACTCCTAGATGTCTCTCGACCATTTCAGGTGGTTGGATGAAGATCCTCTGTCTCCTGACCCATCTTCTTCCTCGTCTCTGATTCTTCCCATACAGAACACCGCACGGGCCGCCGGCCAGACCACCGGCCCCCACCCCAACCCCCACCCCAACCCCCACCCCACCCCCACCCCAACCCCCACCCGCGTCGAGTTTTCTTCGTTCGGCGAGGCCCCACGACCACCCGAGCCCCTTCGATCGCACCGGAAAACTCCGGCGAGCTCTGAAAAATCGACTGACCCAATTTTGAAATTTAGTCTACTTTGATTTAACTAGTGTGGAATATAAAAGAGGAAAACCATAAGCATTGCGAGTATGGTGTTGAGCGTGCCATGGCGGATCTGAAGGTGCAAACCGGACAAAGGCAACTTCGCAACCAAGACAAGAAATCAGAGTAAAGCAGTGGCAATCTATTTTCTTGCTGTGATAAATAAGTTGAGCAGATACGAAAGAGTACCGCCTCTGGCACGGCGCCGTGTAGGCATCTGCTGAGAATTTGACGGTGCTGCAGTAGCGATGGCTGTCGGCAGTGTGGAAGCAGATCTAGGAGGGTAGATGGTGGCGGCAGGGCGTGGTGGACGAGATGGTCGTAGGAGCGGCGCCGGCAAGGTGGATGACGTCGAGGATGAAGCGAGAGGACGGGATGCAAGGATCCCGGTCCGAAGCCGTGGATGAGAGAGGTCGATCTCTTGTAATGGACGGCGGCGTCGGGGTATCAGCTCCGGCATGGTGGAGGAGGACGGCGGTGGATGGGGTGGCGGATGGCGTCGGACGGAGGAGGGCGGGGTGGAGAGGGTGTTTTGGCGCTCACGGAGTACGAATGGGGAAAAGGGAGGTAGAGAGGAAGGGGGGAACCATGTATTCAGGGAGCACTTGTCTCAAATGCGAGGAAATTTACAAACTTAGCCTCCGTTTCAAATTTCTACTACATCACAGCAACACTAGTCGGTTGGGGATAGGACGGCAATCTCACATACACAGAATATTTGCCGACGAGAGTTTGTTTTTGGCACCCACTGTGTATGAATATGAATCGGGGAGGGAGTTGATTTCGGCCGAGGACACACTGTGTTTTGGCGCCCACCGAGTATGAATCCGGGTGAGAGGCGGTTACGTCAGTATGTCACGTTTGGGTGAAATTACAAACCTACCCCTATCGAAACCTATAGAAATCCAGCATATAGGCTTTGCATGGTAGGGATAGGCAGTAGTGATTTCCATCTCGCAGATTTTGGTTTCGGGCGGTTACTGCGACTTTCCCCGCTTCGTTCAAATTTTGCAGAGTGCACGTTTACCGTGCCAACTCAATTCGAATCCCGTTTATATTCTATTTTTTCGGGCGGGATCCATTTTCAATTGGAATTACATTCTATATACATCATTTTTTCATATATATACTTTCAAAAGCACAACAAAGAATTCTGCTCCTTTATATGTATAATATGATTTACAAATACAACAATCTCGAAATCTTAAGGTTGAATTCGAAAAATTTAACCAAATTATGTTCTACTAAAATGTATGGATCAGTAATATCTACATATTAAATAACATAGATGTGCGTGAATTCATATGAGTATGCATGTTTGATAGATCAATTTTGGTTCGAGTATGGATTACATGTATCATCATCTAGAATTCAAATATTTGAACCCCTTTTTTGTTCACTCCTTTCACGCCCATCTCTCTCGCATGCATGCTCCTTCAGGTAGCTATCACTCTCTTTTCTCTAGCTCACATGCACTCTCACTTCATGTTGCTCCTATCCTCGCAAACATGGTCTCTTGACGTCTCCCTTGAGAAGTGCCACACTCTCCCTATCATTATAAATTACACGGTTTTCATTATCTCTCACGTCTCTACTATTCTCTGGTATCACTCGGTACCTAAGCTTTCTTTTTCACCGCCAAACACACAATCTCCACTCGTCTTTCACTTTGTCTTTCTCTCTATGGGATTCTCTCACACACCCTATATGTCTCTACATATGACTCATACCACTAAAATTACTCTCTCTATCTCTCCCGTAGACACAACATTTGTTGCTATCTCCTTTTCGTCTCCATCCCAGACTGTCATTATACATTTATTTACTGATTAGACAACCCCGACTACCGTCTCCTCTCTCTCTCTCACAGACACACACGCACAACTCCTACCACTAAAATGTGAATGGAAAACGAGATTTTGTTATACCCAAACAAAAAAGGACTGGAGGAAGTGATTTCTCTGACACATACACGACCTCGACCTCTCATAGCGCAGGCATTGAACCGGCGCGCCAGCCAAGAGGGCCGCACTCGCTGCAGGCCCGGTTGAGCACGCCTCCTCGCCGCGTGCAACCAGCTTAAGACTGCCCCGCCTGCCTACATTGAATCCGCGCGTGTGCCGGCAACACGTCCTTCCGCGAGCCGGCAGGCATTTTAGACCACAAAAAATGACTACAATATAATTAATTTACGCATGGTCTTGACTTGTTGTGCTCGCACTGGTAGCAGGAACTAGTAGAGGATTTTCTTTATTTATAACTCTCCTCACATTTTTTTGGCTTTGAAGTGAATCATGGTTGTGGACATTATGTATGAATGTGCAGATATCTGTGAACATGAGTTTGATGTGGAAGTTGAACTTGGAATGCCGGGCTTGCGCGTGAACTATACCATGTCCAATGCTTTGTCTGTTATTGTTTGGAAAGTAACTGTTGTTATTACATGACCCAAAAAACATTTTGTGCCACATTAGTAGATGCATGGACATCACAAGAGGCATGCTGACTGGATAAACATTTGAAACTAGCTATTATGAAGGAAATTTTGTATTGACAACAGTTCTAGATAGCAGGAGACGCCTAGCCTGCTCTGCCTCTGCTAGCTTATTTCTGGCTTCTTCCATCTCTTCTTTGGCTTGGGTGAAGAGAGCATCTGATTGCTCTTTTCGCTTCTTCAGGAACTCGGCTACATTCTCAAGGGCTGCTGCACGCTTTCCTTTAGCCTTTACTAATGCCACGAGGACACGAACAGCTAACGACTCCACCTAGCTTGTGTGTAATCCAGCATCATCTAGGAATTTGCACCTTGTGTCTAATCCAGCATCATTAGGAACTGGCACCTTGTGTGTAATCCAGCCTCATTTTGGAAACATGATCTCGAGGTTGACCATACTTCCCTCCTTGCAGGAACTGCATCCTGTGAAGTTACTTCTTTTTTAGATCAAAACTCAGAGCAACCTAGATCCATTTAGTAGAAGCCAGATAAATAGAACTCGGAGAAGTGAATTCAAAAGGAATAAATAAATAAAAACAGACTACAAGGTGAGAACACCCACTTCCTACATCAAGCTAAAAACGAAAGCATTAGGACAATTAAGACTCTTCTTATTACACATCGAAGAACACCACGCTTAAGAGAAACAGAAACTACAACATATACACATCGAAGAACACGAGGCTACACGAAAGTAATTGAAAGGATGTTACTTACCAAAGCTCGTTTTACAGGTTCGGTGCAGCTCCTCTTTAACTTGCCATGCTCCTTGAAGATGTCACGAATATCCTGTGTTTGATCTTCATTGCTCCTCTACATGTTCGCACTCATGGTTTTAAAATCTCAACATGGCAAGAAAAATATACTACTAGTAATACTCGCGCATCTTGTGGGCAACATTAAAGCACTCGTCTGCCATGTTAGAGCATCTCCAACAAGATAAACTACTCATACAAATGCATCTTGATGCGTGCAACGCATGTGAATTTTGCTAGTTCTAAAAACCTTTCCATCATTTGCCACAATACTGGTTGCAGATGAAAAACCTACCCAAGCACAGTGCGATACAGGAGCGACGCACAATTACAAGCTGATATTCTGTTGGACAATGGAGGCTATAACCATTTACTTTTACGGGAACAATAGCACCCAGGAAATTTGAAGGGTAGGTATAAACAAAATTGGAACTGCACAAGTACTGCTAAGTGATTCAATACACACATTACCAATCGAGGAGGAGAACGATGGTCGTGGCGGCCTCTGTGAGTCATGGTCGACAATGGGAGTTAGTTCATTCTCCACGACGGTGGTACTTCTGCGCTTGGTGTCGGCTTCCGGGAAGCAGATACGAGACCGTGGAAGACGATGCCGGGGAAGAGGCTCCGTGTACGACAACAACGGTGGACCAGCTCCAGTGCGGCGTACGAGGTCGTTGATTAGGCAAATGCGCTATGATGGACGAGTGCGCCGATGTAAAGGGGAGGAGCATGAAGGCTGCGATGCCGTGGAGAAGTCTATTTTGCAGTGGGGATAGAAATTGGGGAGTATTCAGGTGTACTACTCTAGGTGTCGGGGTTGGCTAGGTAGGGCGAACCTGAAGTTACGAAAACAGCCCCCTACCAAGAGTCATCCATAGGCCTGTTCCGAAGGCTATGATGGTAACTTCCCACTGCTCGAATTAGGGTCGCGGGAAATTTTCCCGCCGACCTCCAAATTTTGTGACACTGGACTCCCCGTGTGGCGTGTGGAGTGATTCGGCTAAGCAACTAGCGAGTAGTAGTAGTAAACTCTGCATATTAGGTTTGACCAAAGTCAAACTTCCTAAAGTTTGACCAAGTTTATAGAAAAATATAAACATTTACCATAACAAATATGTATGATGTGAAAGTACATTCAATAATGGATCTAATGGTATTTATTTGTTATTGTATATGTTAATATTTTTTGTTATAAGCTTTCTGAGAGTTTATAGAACTTGACTTTGACCAATGCTAATATGTGGACTTAAATAAAAACGGAGGGAGTACACATTTGTTTTCTTAGTTTGTAGTGAACTAATCATTTGTTGAAATTGTGAAATAAATATATTAGGCTATTGACTTCGAATGTAATGGTCTATACAATTCAATAGTTACAATCATTGTCGAATCCCAAGATGTATACAAGGTCTATAGTACTTCACAACATGCTTAAACTCACATAATCCCAGTCAAATGAGAATCTAAATGCATTTCATAGTTATTACTTTGTAGGATGCAACAAGAACAACGATAACTCTACTTCGGCCATTATAGAAGCAACATTTTGACATATCCCAATGTGTGAATGAAACGTGCAGAGAGAGCTTTTGAAGATGGAGCAGCTAGGGCGGGAAAGATTGTGTGTATGTGGACGAGAGAGTAGGAGACAAAACTAACAAGACAAAGAGAGAGAGATAGGGAGAGAAAGAGAGAGGAAGAAGTTAGGTCTATGGGAAAGATGCATACATGTAATATACATGAGATGCGTGTGCATCTGGATTCTGTATACGTGGAAGGAGAAGAGACAACATGTTTGATGAGAGAGCAGGAAAAACATGGACGAGAGGGGAAGGATCTCGTGGGTTGAGGGATCGACAATTTTGTGGGGGGAGAGAGGGATTGGTAACTTTGTGCAGGAGAGAGAGAGGGTGGGGGGAGGAGTCAGTCAGCCGTCGTCACATCACCCTGCTTCCAAATGACCTTGCATTCTCTAGCGCGGTGTGGTCGTTGTCTTCGATCTGCTCGTTGCCCTCTTTGAAGATTGAGGTGTTGTGCATGTTGGGGTGCAAAGAAGCACAAGCGAGAGTGGTCGCCGTATAACCTTGGATGGGGATGAATTGTGTGCTCGAGGGAGTGTGTGTGTGTGTGTTGTGCTATGTGTGTCTCTGTGTGTGTGTGTGCGTGTGTGTGAGTGTGTGTCAGATATTGAGAGAAAACAAACCTAAGGAGAGAAATGGGTATTCACGAAGAGATTGTGCGGGCCTTGAGGTGGGCAGGGGCCGGGTGAGGGTGTCAAAATGTGCACGTTGATGCATGTGTTGCATGCGACCGTGCGAGGGATGGACGAATCGAGAGAGATGGTTGTTGTGTTATTGATGCTCCTCTCTCTGTCTCTCTCTCTCCCTCTCTCTCTCTCTCTCACACACACACACACACAGAGAAGTAAACTAGAAGACCGTTCTCTCATGTATACACAACATATCGACATCTGTCTATGTCTCAGTCATGCACGATCATTTGCACATTCACACCTCTCTATGTCTGTATCACACGCACACCGTCTCCACATTGCCTGTCAGGACCCCGATCCTAAGTCACACCGATCTAGCATGTAACACATCATATCACTTTGCGGCCTCACGCACGGTATTCCCACGGGTGCCACCTTACCTGGCCCGGGACCGTTTGCGCCTTTTGGCTCACGTATATGATAGTGTCGCTAGCATCCATATGACAAAGAACCCGGGCTGACATGGCTAGTCGTGAACCCAAAGTGGCACTAACTTACAGGGACAGGCATACATGACCCAGCAACGAACGTGTCGGTCATCAGCGAGTGAATCTAGGCTGTAGCACTGGGCTAGCAGGACTCCGGTGAACCGGGCTGTAGCGGGCTAACAGGACTCCGGTATTCATCGCGTGACATTTCCCCGAAGGGACAGACACGGGAACAAAGAAGGACACATGCCGGCCAGCCTAGGTGTTCCGGAGCAGTAGCAAGCTACCATGGCTCAGTGGAAACACCAGGAGACATTTCCCGGTAAGAGAGGCTACTAAGGATAAACAACTAGATAGTCAGATCCCACACATACCAAGCATTTCAATAACATACACACAATATGCTCGATATGTGCAATACAACATGGCATCACAACATGACTCTACAACTCAAGTATTTAATTCAATAGCCTCCGAGGAGCGAGATATTACAAACATAGGTCTCATGACCCAACATTCAGCGCATACAAATCAAAGCACATGCGGAAGCTTAACATGTCTGAGTACAGACATCTAGAAACGAAAAAGGCTGAGAAGCCTGACTATCTACCAGATCCTGCCGAGGGCACAAGATCGTAGCTGAGGTAACAAGCTAAACGTCGAAGTCCACGTGGAACTACTAGTGAGACTGAAGTCTCTCTGCAAAAACATAAATTAAGCAACGTGAGTACAAATGTACCCAGCAAGACTTACATCAGAACTAACTACATATGCATCATTATCAACAAAGGGGATGGTGGGGTTTAACTGCAGCAAGCCAGCTTTGACTCGGTGGCTATCCTGAACTACGACTGCAAGTAACTCTTTTGAGGTGGCGCACACGAGTCCACATATTCACCATATCAATACACCACTATGGATCCGCTCCCGTCTCCCTACGAGAACGCCGTCCATAGCACTCACGCTTATCTTGCGTATTTTAGAGTATCCACTTTCACTTGTCTATGAACTGTACAAGGGGTCCAAGTTTCCATATCCGAGGAATCCGGCTATTCGAATAGATAATGATAACCCTGCAGGGGTGTACTTCTTCACACACGCTCTCGCCACTTACCGCCATGTACACGTCATGTACCTCGGCAACCTTCAAGCGGAAGCCGGGCGAGGGAGTTGGCCACGACCTGACTAACCGAACAAGTCTCTAGTCCAGGTTTATCGCCTATTCGGGTTCCATCCGCAAGGAGATCCGGCCGGGGTGTCGCTCACGGCCCCAAACGGTGTGAGCAGGGTTCCCAAGCCCACCATCCGGGTGCTACTTGGTACACCGGGCCATTGTGCCTAGTCTGTCCCAAGCCCACCTGTACCGGGTGCCACTTGGTAGACTACTAACACTACCTACAAACACCAGAAACTAGTTGCAACTCCTGGACAGAGATCATGTTGATTAATAAGTCGAGAGGGGTCGAGTTACTGGAACCCAATGTGTGGTAGTAACTGGTCATGGATCACAAACACAGAACTCAGTTCCTGAGGACGGCTGCAATGAGACAACCCACCATGTACTCCTACATGGCCTCTCACCGCTACCTTTACCAAATCGTGTTCACACACTTAGCTCACACACAGTAGGACATGTTCACACGCCTCTGATTCATCTCCGATGAATCAGACCTGACTCAACTCTAAGCAGTAGCAGGCATGACAAGCAAGCATGAACGAGTAGGCACATCAGGGCTCAAACAACTCCTACTCATGCTAGTGGGTTTCATCTATTTACTGTGGCAATGACAGGTCATGCAAAGGATAAAGGGGTTCAGCTACCGCAGCAAGTAACAAATATGTCGTTGTTGTCCTAATGCAGTAAAAAAGAGCAGGAGCGAGAGAGTGGGAATTTATCGGAATGAACAAGGGGATTTTGCTTGCCTGGCACTTCTGAAGATAATATAGCTCTTCATCGGTGTCATCGATCACATCGCCGGTACACGTCTATCGAGAGGGGACAATTACCGGCAATCAAGGAAGAACACAATCAATGCAATGCGACAATATGATGCATGTGTGACATGGCAATATGATGTGATTTGAGCTAATGCAACTAGCAGCAAGTTAAATGGAGTTGGTTTGAACCCTAGGTTCAAATTCAAACTCCACATGTGATTATTTAAATGCCATTTAATTGATTTGTGCTAAACAGCAGCTATAAGTTGTTCTAATATGCATGAAAATGGTACAGATGGATAGATTGGATTTTTCTGATCATTTTTCATATATAATTTATTTGATTTGGAGTTACGGTTGATTTTATATGATTTTTAGAAGTTTATACAATTTTCTGGAATTTTCAGAATTAAATTAAATCCAGAAAACATTACTGCGTCAGCATGATGTTGGCATGACGTCAGCAGGTCAACAGGGGCTGGTCCGGGTCAAACCTGACCAGTGGGGCCCACTGGTCAGTGACTATGGCTAATCCTAATATAACTTAAACCTAACCTAGTTTAATTAGTCGGGCCGGGCCCGCATGTCAGTGAGTCAGTGACTTAACTAAAATTAGTTATTAATTTAACCAAAAGTTAGCAGGGGCCGGGCCCACCTGTCAGTGAGTCAGTGGCTTAACTAAAATTAGTTATTAATTTAACCAAAAGTTAGCAGGGGCCGGGCCCACCTGTTAGTGACCCTGGGGAAGTCAAACAGGGTCAAATCCCGGGTCAGTGGGGTCAAACCCACCGGCGACATGACGCCGGCGAGGCCCGAGACGGCGGCGCGATCCGGAAACGCGCTACAGGGCACGGGCGAGGCCGTTCTTGGGCTCGTTGGAGAGCCCTTGCTGGTGCGCATCGAACGGTGGTGGTGGCCGTGCCTGTGGTGGTCGGTACCGACGACGGCGAGCTCGTGAGCGGCGGCCGGAGTTCGGGTGCGGTCGGGTTCGGCGCTGCTGCTCACAAACGAGGGAGCTGAGGCGCTGGAGGGGCTCTATGGGTCGCGGCAAGCACAACGGGTGCACGCCCGTGACCAAATGGTCACCGGGGTTTCGCCGGCGACGAGCCCGTGCGGCGGAGCGTCTCGGCTCCGGTAGAGGGGGTGGCTAGAGCTCGAAATCGGACATGGGGTTAGGGGGAAACGAAGCAGGGGCTCACGGGGACCATGCAGGGAGGGTCAGCGAGCTCGGGGAAGCACGAACGGCGGCGAATCGACGGCGACCATCGGCGGCGGTCGAGGACGAAGACGATGGCGTGGAGGCGATGCAGAGCTTCCCGAGGGGCTTGGCTCGGTGGGGAGGAAGAGGGGGTCGAGGCGGAGCTCCTGAGCTCAGCGGAAGGGTGAGGGGTGGCCGGTGGCTATGGATGCGACGGCGGCGCCCTTCGGTGGCTCTCGGTGGTGCTCCAAATCGAGAGAGGGAGAGAGCTAGAGCGAGCAGAGAGAAGGGATAGCGGTCGAGGGGGTCGAGGGCGTCTCCGTGGCGTCGCTAGAGGGCTCGGGGAGGAAGCAGGAGGTGGCCAGGGGAAGCTGGAGGTGGCCAAGGCATCGCCAGCGCTCGCCACCGAGCTGCTTCGGTGCGAGGGGAGGAAGACGACAGGAACAGGGTGGGCTCGGCCGCGCTGGGCCGGTCCTGTTGGCGCCAGGTAAGTGGCTGGGCTGCTGGTGGCTACCAGGTAAGTCTTCTGCTCCTTTTTAGTTTTTCTTCTGTTTTGTTTAATTTACTTCCTTTTGCCACTGTTTCTAAATAAAACAAATTCAAAGACAGTGACAAAATTCCCCTGAACATTTTATTTAGCACAATGGAATTATACCAAAGCACATAAAAATGTTTCAGTTATTTGAACATATATTCAGTAATAATTGGATATAAGTTCAAATTCAAAAATAGTATTGATTTAAATTCAAAGTCCCAAAATAATTCCTTAAAAAATTTCCTAAATTTTGGTTTGATATATAGCTCTTGCCAAAATTCTCAAACATTGCAAAAGGACATCTTGGAACATAGAATGAGATTTCTAGGGATCTTTGCCCTGCTTTTAATTAAGTTTTTGAGGCTTCCAAAATTCCTCAATTCAAGTTTCAAAAATATAGACATGATGCACACATGAAGCTAGCCTAGAGCACTACCAGCAGCTAGGGATGTGACAACTCACCCCTACTAAACAAAAATCTCGTCCCGAGATTCAAGCGTAGGGTAGATGAAGGGGGAACGCAAACTAGTATAACTTCACGATCCAGGTTGCACTTCATAGGAACGTTGTTTCGATCACCATCTTTGTCTCGACGTCTTGTTCTGAGAACTCCAGTTATTATGACAATGAGAGGAGAAGGAGACTCTAGAAGGATCGATCTTCTCGAAGGTCGAACAACTCAGGATTAACTCACGGAATGGGACATAGCAACATCTCTCGAGCTGAGAGACGAAGCACACCTCTAGAGGAATGGAGTGGAACAGATGACGAAGGTTCACTAGGTAGACAACGATTTCACGCTTAAGAAAGTGGTGAATGGTTGTGAACGTAGCGAGGAGTTGAGTTGCCATGATACCATAACGGGGCACCTTAGGGAAGGTGACTTGTAGAGATATCCCCTTAAGTGGCAAAAAGAATTACCTTTGATTCAGAGATCATTGAAACTCTTTATACCAGCCTAAGGCAATTCTCGAGCGATCGTTTGGAGGGGTCGGTAGAATGGCATACTCGGACTTGGATGATGTGGATTACCTTGTTGAAGACAACGTAATGGATGAATTTGCTTACCACCGGGAATGGAAGAGACCCATGGTAGAATGGCACATTGGCGGTGCAAGCTGGGAACAAAATGCAATTGCTGGGAATGATTCTGATAACTGGGGAAGAACCCAACAATAGAGAGTGAATTCACTGTTTGAAAGGTCATAGCATAACCGAGGAAACTGAGAGCATCCCAGTTAGTGTCGATGATAACACCTGGCGCTTGTGCGTGCTCTCAAGAACTTGAGCATTTCCATAATCATCAAGGTTTTACCAATATCCGTGTCGAGGATTCTGGCAACACAACTTACTACCATGATGAATACCGGTGGAGGATGCAGATGCAAAGGAAGATAACACCTTCTTAGATTTCACCTTGGCGGGGCCAAGGGGACAAAATCTGGATGATCGACCGAGAGACATTTAGCACTCCGCTTCTAATGTTCTCCTTGATGTACTAGCGCATCCCATTCCTTGAAATGGTCGGGTATCTAGAACATCAAGTAAAGGTCGGACTTCGGAAACACAAAAATCATAAGGCATAACTAGGGAGTAAATCCTACGAAGTCCTTATGGGGAGGTGGCCAACTTCCTCAAACAAGATACTACAATAATAGGTCTTCCGGCTGGGTGTGTTGGCCACGACATCCACTTTACCGGTTATCGAGGGACCAATATTATAGTTCTTGGGAAATGTTCCAACCATCATATCTGCCTGAGATTGAGATCTGGCTGGTGTCAGGATATTCCAGACCCATCGAGTCTAGGAAGAAAAATGAAAGTTTGCAACACAAATCGACGAAATGACGTTGCGAGATTCTCGGGAAATGAACTACGATAGCAAGCTCCAAAACATGAGCTGGTTCTGCTACACATGTGTGAACACGCTGTCTCAGACAAACATGATCACATGGTAGTCTTACAATAAAACACTACCGAGTTCTGGTAGGGAACCATCATTGAGGATATAGGAATCTTGTGCACGAACTAGTATTTGCACAGCAACTCCTTTTCCTTGAACAAATCAATCAGTGGCTTGGTGTGCTAGGGATACATATAGAATGAAGGTTGCAAATCTCCAAACTACAGAATACTTCGCACGTGTGCATGACTGATTTGGGATGATTCCAAAGGAAACAAAACAATCTTCCTCGAATTCATGGCGGCAACGTACATCAGATGCACATGAATTAGAGGAAGTCACTACTTCCATCCAAACATAGGCTTCATGAACGGAGCACGAAGGCATTGCTTACAAAATTTTCAACACTAGGTTGATGTTCAACATGATTCATGGGGGGAGACAAAATGCTACTGATGGGCTCAACAATAGCTCATCGGAATTTCCATATCACTGGACTTCCACCATCATGTGAACACGATGATAGCATTGGTCAGACCAAAGATGTAATGGTGTATGCTCGAGGGATCAACCACGAGTAAGACAACATTACGAGCATCATTGGTACTGATTTGATTTGACGATAGCCCACACTCAAATCAAAGGATTGATAAGACAATAGGTCCAGCAACTGATCACAGGGACCAATCGATGAAGATATCATCTTTCTTCAACACACACTACACAAGAATATCCCTTTGGAACGAACTAAGTCAGTCAAGCTTTTATCTTCCAACTCTCCAAGTTGTTGTCTAGCTTAACCAACTAGCTCAAGGATATCTAACACCGATTCTTGGAGAGAGGGTGGTTCACAAGAAACCAACTTGATCACGAGCTCAACATAACAGTCAGGGGACAACCTGGTAATACTTCCAAGAAGATATTCGGAAAATCACGAACCACCGGTATGTTACTAAGCTCGAGAACAATCTCGCTTTTGAGGGCAAGACGATATGATCAAATGAGTGAGGACCTGACAAGATCCTAACTCATCAATCGAAGGGTGCACCGAAATAAGGACTAGGTAGCACGATCAGTCTTAGAAGGATGATTCAAAAACCAACATGCTAAGAATGAAATTATTGTCCTTTAACTACCAAGCAACGAGGTTGCTAGGAGTATTGATTTCACACATCACAATTCATTTGTCGGTATTCCGGTTGCATCAACACGAAGACCGAGGAATGACTAATGATGGTGAGAAGTATCACTACGTCAAAATTCATGAGAGTTGGTGCAGTTCTCATGACAATTCTGACATAAAGGGGGTAATACTCCAAGGTAGAACAGAACCAAAAGCTGGATTGGCATTTGATCTGCGGAATACAACTGCTTTGACCCAATCCTAGATATGGATGAGGTACTAGAGTTTGTTTCTCCAAGTTATTCAGGACAGAATGGCTTGACGGACCACAAGAGTAATAGGCATAGATGAACGAATGCATATATACTCTTGACTATCAATTGACAGACGAGGGTCAGAAGACAACTAAAGAGGGACAACCCAAAGGAACATATGTTTTTCTGAGTTGTGGATGCATAGATTAGTATGTCGAGCAGAGCTCAACATGTTTCTTCCGGATAACCTATGCAGAAAGGTTGAACTGGCAGAGTCACAATGTAGAATGGAGAACCCATCGAGAGCACTCCTGTTGTGATCTTTTGATCCAACAAACTTCTGCCGTAAGTGGTTCATAGTATTTGGAAGAAGGAAATACCACGAACTTCGAGGACTATCGCAAAGTTACTAATATCCTAAAGGAACTAGCAAACACTATCAACATGAAGTAAGTAGAGTGAATCTCGGTTCAAAACCCAGGAGTAGAATACCTACTACTAAGTGGCATCACGGGATGCTTTCGAGAATGATGGCCAGAATCATCACACTGGGAACACAAAACATGGCTAGATTACTAGATGATCCCCTGAGACACCTAGGGTCATAATAATAACTCCCACATAACTGTCAAGGCAATAGAGTACCTCAACTCACCGATTAGTGTGCTTAATCTGGCTCAAAAGGACATCAGGAACGGAAGGAAGGGATTTGCAAATGCATCAGACTGTTTAGAAACCTGGGATGACTCGGACAGCGTAACGGCTGTAAATGCTCAGAAAAGACTTGAGACATTCACAAAAATGGTGGCATAACCACTCAGAAGCACAATATCAAGGTTTCGAGATCAACAATTAACATGCAGAAGTCGTAGGAACTGAACTCAAGCTTAAATCCAACAATCTTATAAGTCTACGGATTAGTAACACGTGATCCTGATAGAAGAAGAGATAGCCTAGTTTCTTAACCCCGCAGGAAAGATAAGATGACTCAGATTAGAAGGCATGAGATATAAGGAGTAAAAAGAGCCTTACGTTCCATCCCACAATCAATTCCCTTATATAAATAAAGCATTTCTAGACTCAACTTCGACCAGTTTGGCTTGGTAATCCTACAGGCAGTCAAGCTCTGATACCAACGCTGTCAGGACCCCGATCCTAAGTCACACCGATCTAGCATGTAACACATCATATCACTTTGCGGCCTCACGCACGGTATTCCCACGGGTGCCACCTTACCTGGCCCGGGACCGTTTGCGCCTTTTGGCTCACGTATATGATAGTGTCGCTAGCATCCATATGACAAAGAACCCGGGCTGACATGGCTAGTCGTGAACCCAAAGTGGCACTAACTTACAGGGACAGGCATACATGACCCAGCAACGAACGTGTCGGTCATCAGCGAGTGAATCCAGGCTGTAGCACTGGGCTAGCAGGACTCCGGTGAACCGGGCTGTAGTGGGCTAACAGGACTCCGGTATTCATCGCGTGACATTTCCCCGAAGGGACAGACACAAGAACGAAGAAGGACACATGCCGGCCAGCCTAGGTGTTCCGGAGCAGTAGCAAGCTACCATGGCTCAGTGGAAACACCAGGAGACATTTCCCGGTAAGAGAGGCTACTAAGGATAAACAACTAGATAGTCAGATCCCACACGTACCAAGCATTTCAATAACATACACACAATATGCTCGATATGTGCAATACAACATGGCATCACAACATGACTCTACAACTCAAGTATTTAATTCAATAGGCTCCGAGGGGCAAGATATTACAAACATAGGTCTCATGACCCAACATTCAGCGCATACAAATCAAAGCACATGCGGAAGCTTAACATGTCTGAGTACAGACATCTAGAAATGAAAAAGGCTGAGAAGCCTGACTATCTACCAGATCCTGCCGAGGGCACAAGATCGTAGCTGAGGTAACAAGCTAAACGTCGAAGTCCACGTGGAACTACTAGTGAGACTGAAGTCTCTCTGCAAAAACATAAATTAAGCAACGTGAGTACAAATGTACCCAGCAAGACTTACATCAGAACTAACTACATATGCATCATTATCAACAAAGGGGATGGTGGGGTTTAACTGCAGCAAGCCAGCTTTGACTCGGTGGCTATCCTGAACTACGACTGCAAGTAACTCTTTTGAGGTGGCGCACACGAGTCCACATATTCACCATATCAATACACCACTATGGATCCGCTCCTGTCTCCCTACGAGAACGCCGTCCATAGCACTCACGCTTATCTTGCGTATTTTAGAGTATCCACTTTCACTTGTCTATGAACTGTAGAAGGGGTCCAAGTTTCCATATCCGAGGAATCCGGCTATTCGAATAGATAATGATAACCCTGCAGGGGTGTACTTCTTCACATACGCTCTCGCCACTTACCGCCATGTACACGTCATGTACCTCGGCAATCTTCAAGCGGAAGCCGGGCGAGGGAGTCGGCCACGACCTGACTAACCGAACAAGTCTCTAGTCCAGGTTTATCGCCTATTCGGGTTCCATCCGCAAGGAGATCCGGCCGGGGTGTCGCTCACGGCCCCAAACGATGTGAGCAGGGTTCCCAAGCCAACCATCCGCGTGCTACTTGGTACACCGGGCCACTGTGCCTAGTCTGTCCCAAGCCCACCTGTACCGGGTGCCACTGGGTAGACTACTAACACTACCTACAAACACCAGAAACTAGTTGCAACTCCTGGACAGAGATCATGTTGATTAATAAGTCGAGACGGGTCGAGTTACTGGAACCCAATGTGTGGTAGTAACTGGTCATGGATCACAAACACAGAACTCAATTCCTGAGGACGGCTGCAATGAGACAACCCACCATGTACTCCTACATGGCCTCTCACCGCTACCTTTACCAAATCGTGTTCACACACTTAGCTCACACACAGTAGGACATGTTCACACGCCTCTGATTCATCCCCGATGAATCAGACCTGACTCAACTCTAAGCAGTAGCAGGCATGACAAGCAAGCATGAACGAGTAGGCACATCAGGGCTCAAACAACTCCTACTCATGCTAGTGGGTTTCATCTATTTACTGTGGCAATGACAGGTCATGCAAAGGATAAAGGGGTTCAGCTACCGCAGCAAGTAACAAATATGTCGTTCTTGTCCTAATGCAGTAAAAAAGAGCAGGAGCGAGAGAGTGGGATTTTATCGGAATGAACAAGGGGATTTTGCTTGCCTAGCACTTCTGAAGATAATATAGCTCTTCATCGGTGACATCGATCACATCGCCGGTACACGTCTATCGAGAGGGGACAATTACCGGCAATCAAGGAAGAACACAATCAATGCAATGCGACAATATGATGCATGTGTGACATGGCAATATGATGTGATTTGAGCTAATGCAACTAGCAGCAAGTTAAATGGAGTTGGTTTGAACCCTAGGTTCAAATTCAAACTCCACATGTGATTATTTAAATGCCATTTAATTGATTTGTGCTAAACAGCAGCTATAAGTTGTTCTAATATGCATGAAAATGGTACAGATGGATAGATTGGATTTTTCTGATCATTTTTCATATATAATTTATTTGATTTGGAGTTACGGTTGATTTTATATGATTTTTAGAAGTTTATACAATTTTCTGGAATTTTCAAAATTAAATTAAATCCAGAAAACATTACTGCGTCAGCATGACGTTGGCATGATGTCAGCAGGTCAACAGGGGCTGGTCCGGGTCAAACCTGACCAGTGGGGCCCACTGGTCAGTGACTATGGCTAATCCTAATATAACTTAAACCTAACCTAGTTTAATTAGTCGAGCCGGGCCCGCATGTCAGTGAGTCAGTGACTTAACTAAAATTAGTTATTAATTTAACCAAAAGTTAGCAGGGGCCGGGCCCACCTGTCAGTGAGTCAGTGGCTTAACTAAAATTAGTTATTAATTTAACCAAAAGTTAGCAGGGGCCGGGCCCACCTGTCAGTGACCCTGGGGAAGTCAAACAGGGTCAAATCCGGGTCATTGGGGTCAAACCCACCAGCGACATGATGCCGGCGAGGCCCGAGACGGCGGCGCGATCCGGAAACGCGCTACAGGGCACGGGCGAGGCCGTGCTTGGGCTCGTTGGAGAGCCCTTGCTGGTGCGCATCGAACGGTGGTGGTGGCCGTGCCTGTGGTGGCCGGTACCGACAACGGCGAGCTCGTGAGCGGCGGCCGGAGTTCGGGTGCGGTCGGGTTCAGCGCTGCTGCTCACAAACGAGGGAGCTGAGGCGCTGGAGGGGCTCTACGGGTCGCGGCAAGCACAATGGGTGCACGCCCGTGACCAAATGGTCACCGGGGTTTCACCGGCGACGAGTCCGTGCGGCAGAGCGTCTCGGCTCTGGTAGAGGGGGCGGCTAGAGCTCGAAATCGGACATGGGGTTAGGGGGAAACGAAGCAGGGGCTCACGGGGATCATGTAGGGAGGGTCAGCGAGCTCGGGGAAGCACGAACGGCGGCGAATCGACGGCGACCATCGGCGGCGGTCGAGGACGAAGACGATGGCGTGGAGGCGATGCAGAGCTTCCCGAGGGGCTTGGCTCGGTGGGGAGGAAGAGGGGGTCGAGGTGGAGCTCCTGAGCTCAGCGGAAGGGCGAGGGGTGGCCGGTGGCTATGGATGCGACGGCGGCGCCCTCTGGTGGCTCTCGGTGGTGCTCCAAATCGAGAGAGGGAGAGAGCTAGAGCGAGCAGAGAGAAGGGATAGCGGTCGAGGGGGTCGAGGGCGTCTCCGTGGCGTCGCTAGAGGGCTCGGGGAGGAAGCAGGAGATGGCCAGGGGAAGCAGGAGGTGGCCGAGGCATCGCCAGCGCTCGCCACCGAGCTGCGTCGGTGCGAGGGGAGGAAGACGACAGGAACAGGGTGGGCTCGGCCGCGCTGGGCCGGTCCTGTTGGCGCCAGGTAAGTGGCTGGGCTGCTGGTGGCTACCAGGTAAGTCTTCTGCTCCTTTTTAGTTTTTCTTCTGTTTTGTTTAATTTACTTCCTTTTGCCACTGTTTCTAAATAAAACAAATTCAAAGACAGTGACAAAATTCCCCTGAACATTTTATTTAGCACAATGGAATTATACCGAAGCACATAAAAATGTTTCAGTTATTTGAACATATATTCAGTAATAATTGGATATAAGTTCAAATTCAAAAATAGTATTGATTTAAATTCAAAGTCCCAAAATAATTCCTTAAAAATGTTCCTAAATTTTGGTTTGATATATAGCTCTTGCCAAAATTCTCAAACATTGCAAAAGGACATCTTGGAACATAGAATGAGATTTCTAGGGATCTTTACCCTGCTTTTAATTAAGTTTTTGAGGCTTTCAAAATTCCTCAATTCAAGTTTCAAAAATATAGACATGATGCACACATGAAGCTAGCCTAGAGCACTACCAGCAGCTAGGGATGTGACATTGCCCTTCCGCCACAACACACATATGGACACATACACACGTTCTCTCTCAGTCACACACACAAAATCAGTATTAAAAAAACTAGGGCGCACCTAAAACGTCCAAATCCAAATAAACACGAACTGGAGCTAAATTCAAATATATGGAAATATTGCAGCGTCAAGAACTTTCATAGGAAAAAAAGTTGAGTAGTATTCGAGGATTGTTTTCACACACAAAAAAAGGTTCGGTGGATGTCCTTCGAGCGCGACACGGTGACGCACCGTTCGATCGATCGCGCGGCCGCGGTTCACGCGCTTGCATAGGATTCCGTATCGTGGTCGTGGTACTAAGGCTGGTCACAATGGGCAAGAACATAAGCTAGTAACTAATAAAAGTGTTGCCTAAGTCTAATGTTTATGTGTACTAGTACGGTTTTCTTTTAAGTTTGACCAACCTTATATATAAAACTAAAGTAAGCTCCCACACGCGCACTCATCAATATGCCGCCGCCGCCGTTGCGCATGCCGGCGCCCGCCTACTCTGGCCAACAATTTCTCGCCCATCACCGCTGTGTCGCCGCCATCCCTGTGCCATGAAGCCGAAGGCTCGCCCGCTCACGTCATCTGCAGTCCCTCCTCGCGATGCCGCCGCGCTGCCAAGCACGCGAGCAGCTGCTGGAGTCGCGTCTATGCACGCAGCGTACGAAGAGGAGGACGAGCGCGTGCTCCAGCACGCCGGCGAGGAGGAACTAGCGTGTCATTGTCGTCTCCGCCCGCGCGGAGGAGGCGCACATGGTGGCTGTCACGGCGGAAGCCGGTCGCGCGCGCGTCAAGCCCGCAAACCGGGTGCGGACGCGGAATCTACCTTCGAGACCTTGAATGCCACGTGGATCCTGCAATCTGAAGGAGCAATTTGGGTCAGTCGACTCATGTGAGACGTTTGATGCAACATGGATGGCTAGAAGGGCTTCTTCCACCTCTTCTGCCGTCTTCTTCCTTCGCTCCGTCGAACTTCTTTCACAAATCGACTGGCCCAAATTATACTACTAGTACGAACATATTAAGTACAGTAGGAACACGAAGATACAAGCAGTAGTACCAACTGCAAGAAGAACAATAGTAAGACATAGTACTAGTACTACTGTACGTTCTGAAGAGTTCAAATAATGAGAAAGAACATAAACATAGGGGCTGTTTGGTTCCTAGCCACACATTGTCACACTTTGCCACACCTAACCTTAGGCAAGTTTGACCAAGTTAGGTAGGTGTTTGGTTCTAGCCACATTTGAGACAAGGAATTTTTTATGAGCAGTGAACCCCACATGTCATAGACACAGAAAGTGTGGCAAGATTCCCTTAGGCAAGCCAAAGTATGGCTAACAATTAGAGCAACTCAAGTAAGGCAAGTGTGACAAATGTGGCAAAAATCATGTGGCAACATATGGCAAAGATAGTCACAATCCAAACAGCCCCATAGTTCTGCTAGGGCCTCAGCACAACACACCCTTGAAAGTAAACTAATAAGCAACTAGTCCACTTGACACTGCAGTAGAACCAACATGAGCGACGGCACTACCACCTACTTGGAGTCCGAGTCCATGTCCTCGACTTCGTCCTCGTCCCTCTTCCTCTTCCTCTTCGTCGACGCTTCTCTGCTTGAACCGGACACTGGGTTTTGCTTCTTAATCCAACCCTTGTAGATATTTAAACAAAGGTAGGCATCCATTGCTGCGTACAGGATGTGATCTTCATCTAATGTCTTCGACTCCCATGCATGATGAAACTCGTGATGAGGTTTCTTCAGTTTAGCGTACGAAGGATCAATCATGGCTGCTGCCAGGGTCAGCTTTGAAGGTTGAGAGGAGGACACCAGGCTTGCCTTCTGGAGATCGAAGGGCTGGCCTACAACGAGACCTATCTGACATAGGACGTCATTGTCGTTCTTAAAGCCTACAGTAACGAATGTCACTCTTTTGTCCTTGAGGAAGTTCTTAAAATCCTGGCACTCAATGTTGGCATGGCATATGTGGTAGACCAAGCAAATGTTATGTACACAAACCTGGATCACGGCGGGCTTCTTCCTCTCTTCGTCCTTTAGATCCTTCTCTCGTCCCAGGGCTGTTGTGTACTCAACATCTAGCCCAGCAACCGACTCATCCGTTGAACTGTTGAAAATGCGTAGGAAGCGAGCAAATCATGCTTTCACCGTCTCAGATCCATGTGTGTAGATGATGATGAACTGATCGACGGTGATGGCTCTAACATGGTACTCAGCGGCGACAATGGAGATTTGGGAGGCCATGGATTTTGGAGGAGGGTTAGGAGAAGTTGAACTATTGTACCCTGCAAAAAAAACTGGGAGCGAACTAATGTGAAAGGACGGGACGACCGGGAGCGAACTGTTGTAAGGTAGAAGACGGGGACGAGTAGGGCGTGCGAACGGCGTGGGGTTGCTGGCTTGCCCGGTGGATAAACGGCTGCAAGCCCCCAAAGAGTTCTCGAGAACTATGCGGGACCCACTAGATGTCATGTCTACTAGACCCATATCGTAGGCCTGACGATATAGCTTCTGCCTATTCACACGCCATGCCGGCGCGTGGATGTAACTTCACTTAATTCCGTCAAACGTCGCGCCTCCCACGACCTTCGCCTCCCTCGCGCGGTCGTGCCCTTTGAGACTTCGACCGACTATAAATGAGCATTTTTTTGCCTTTTTTAGACAAGCAATTTTTTTCCTACTCCGCATGCATGATACTCCCTTTGGTCCTTTTTATTCCCGCCAACCGTTTGCAAAGTGTTTGACCAAATTTATACTTTTTTTGAACACCACCTTATATTAATTAACCAGCCACACTAGTACACTCATTCCATACAATATTCACCACACAGGGCGGTACGTTATTTACAAGAATACCATCTAATCTATTGTCAAAGCTATACTTAACGATTAAGTGTGCCACCTTATTGGCCGAACGGCTAATCTTTGACAATTGAAGATTGTTGATCAACTTCGAGATGCTCAACGCTTTCATCTTTAGGTCACGCATAGCAGACCTGTCAACGCTTTGACAAGCATCAATGAAATCCCACGACCAAATTTATACTAAAAATATCAATATCTACAATACTCCCAAAACACTTAGGCGCGGTGCATTAACTTCTACCTCGTTTCTTGTTTCTTGACATATCAACCAATAGGATATGTGGGTGTGCATGCTTTTAATGACTTGACTACCAAACACGACATGCAGTGGTTAGTTCATTGCATGCAATGCTATTAATTAGCAAATAAACATTAGGATCTCTCGTTTTCCCCTCCTCCTTGCTCACAGTGCACAATCTAAGATGACTTGCTCACCTAGACGGAGGGAGTACTGATTATAATGAGTACTCCCTCCTTCCATCTATATAGGGCCTAATGCGTTTTTCAAGATCGCCTTTGACTATTGATAAAATTAATACTACATGACATGCATAATGTGAAAATTATATCATTGAAAGCTCCTTTCACATACAAATTTGATGATGTGCTTTGTGTAAGTTGCATGTCATATATTATTGCTCTAACATTTGGTCAAAGTTATCCTCGAGAAACGCATTAGGCCCTATATAGATGGAAGGAGGGAGTATAAGAACTACGTTTTATACTAAGTGTAAAAATATTGATTTGACATTGTGAATGTTGACACATTGTGGAATAGTTTTTGAAGTCTTCAAAAGTACTCAACTAGTGTTGTCGTTCTCCACAAAAAAATGTGTTTACCAATGCATGCATGAACTCTAGTTACTCTAACCCCCCTCTTCTTTAATTCTTTGCCACATCAGCATGTTTGCTATTCCCGTGTGCATGATACCAGCTAAGATACCACCATTACGGCCATCCTTAATCATCACATGCAATAATTTAGTGCACCTTGAAATATGAACATGTGTGGGGCGTGTTTGTTTTTAATGACTTGAGACTATACCTAGCCCGGCATGCAAGATGACTTATTATGCACCATTCCCCATACCTGCAGGAAGCCCGTTCGTCTCCAAATTTTTTCCTCTCCATGTGTGCAAACAATATGCCTGCCAAACTCTCCTTCTCCCTCTGGCGGTCCCACCACTCCACCCCGTGTGAAAAAATCTGAATGCATGACTCTCCTCCCCCCACGCTCATCCAATCCGTTGTGACCAGCAATATTTCCACCCCTTCGCTCCCCCGTAATTTACTCCAACAAATATGCCCACGTAGCTGTTACTTAACTGCAGGTGCATTCGGTCACTGACATATGGGCCCAACAGGGGTCTGGCCCACATGTCAGTGACGCAACTGGACCGATAGTTAAGTCAGTGCAGCTCAGTCCATATCTTACGTAGGTGTGCCATTGCTCGCTATAAATACTGTGCCTCCCACACCATCGCTATCTCCTCCCCCTCACGTTCACGTTCATCGCTATCTCCTCCCCCTCCCTCTCATGTCGACCACCATGGCATCGCCCCTCCCAAGCCCTAGGAGCCCCTCGCTGCACCGCGCGGACGGTCATGCGTCGCCGTTCCATTCCTCGCCGCCACTAGTCGAGGAGGACGCGTTGGTGTTTCGCTCGTCGCCGCTACGCGACGCATCGCCGTTCCGTTCCTCGCCGCCACTAGTCAAGGAGGACGCGTCGGGGTTCCTCTCCTCGCCACGACGTGTCGAGGTGGACACGTCGGCGTTCCCAATCTCGCCAGCACGCGCGCCGAAGGACGCGTCGGCTCCCCGCTACTAGGAGAATGTCGCGCCACCCGCCGAGCCCCCCAGCCTTGAGGAGCTTTGGAAAGAAAGGGATGTCGCCTTGTGGGAGGCTTTGCCTCCAGCAGAGCGCGCCAAAATAGAGGCGGAGAAGAAGGCCGAGGAAGAGAAGCGCATAGCGGAACAAGCTACCTGGGAGGCCTCTGTCGTGTCCGAGAGAGTCAGACAATTGGCTCTTTGGCAGAAGGCTCGTGCGAGGGCGGTGAGGGTGGCGGAGGACGCCCGTGCCGATGCTCTGATTGCAGTCGGGCCCAAGCGCCTCATCTATGCTTGGCGGTACGTGGACCGGGTGCACGCTTCTAGCGAGGAGGAGTACCTGTTTGCGCCGGATCACCACACCGGTAAGATCGCGCTCGCCCGCCGGTAAGCCACCAATCAGCACCTCGCGAGTTGCAAGGCTGAGGAAGAGGCATTGTGTCGGCGCGCTGGGAAACGGCCGCGCACCAGGGCACTCGTGGTGCGCCGCAAGCGCTCCTACGAGCGCCGTGGCTTTTAGGAGGAGTATAATTTTTGTTTCGTAAGGTGATCTCATTAGTTTTGTGACACAAATGATAAATCCCGAACGTTCAAGAATTTTTAGCGTCCTTAATTAAGTATGTAAAAGGGAAAGTTTTGAAACCTTGTGTATTCGTATGCATTTTGCACGTACGTGCATATAGCACAAACTTTACTATATATTATCGCAGGAAAAGAATTCTATGAGACCAGGTCTCACGCGAGACCCATCCTGCTGGATGACACGTGGCATTCACAAATCACAAAGCATCCCCCACCCCCACTTAAAATCCACGTGCCATCCATCAGGACAGATCTCACCTGCTAACCATGAGACCTGGTCTCATATATGAGTAATTTTTTTCCACTATCGCACTACACGTCTCTCTCGATATATGCTTGCAGACTGTGCTACTCCCTCCGTCCAGGTTAATAAGTCATCTTCGGTTGTGCACCGTGACCAAGAAGGATGGAAGACTTATACACCTAGATGGAGGGAGTACTAACATTACGATGTGGTTTTTGTAAAAGTAGAAAAACAACACTAGTCAAGCTTGTGAAACGATTCAATGCAAAACAAATGCAAAAATGCTCGTTTGATTGTTTACTTTTAGCTTCCTTCTCTGTGGTTATTTCTCTGTCGTACTTTGTATGGAGTATCTCACTGGTTGGAAAGTCATGCAAATTCCCAAACCGCTTCCTACACCCTATATCTCACTGGTTGTCGGTGTTGATGTTGTCGCCCATGCCATCGAGGATGAGGTTGCCGAGGTCAGGGAAGAAGTCGTCGTTCGCAACTAATCATGTGGACTAGCATAGTAGTAGGATACAGAGTAGAAACATGAATTTTACCATGATTTCAAACAGGAAGGACAGAAACACATACGGTGCAACGGGAGCTGCACCGTTGGCGTTGAGGTTGTCGCCCATGTCCAAACACCACGTAGACACGGTCTTTGAGCACGGTTCGTAGTCGTTCCACGCTCGAGCATTGAAGTTTGTAAATATTTTAGATTAGAATATACTACTCCTCTGGTGCTAGTAGTAGAGCAGAGTCCTACTCTACTACTCTACTCAAGCAAGTTAGGGCATAGCATTGTAGGGAGTACCAGTACTGTGATCACTCAAGCAAGTTGTCTGGCATCGACATGACCCTATGCTACTGATATGTGTCTCGTAAGTCAAGCGGCGTGCTATAGTCATCATCACCTGTCCACTTCCCGCAGCACATAATATTCGCTTCTCCATCTTTGTCCGCACATAATCTTGTCCAATCTTCCATCCCCGCTAAGGCACCTCCCCCCTCGTCCGAAACGCAAGCACTAACAATGGCAGAACCGAGCAACGTCCGCCAAAAGAGTGGCTGGAATTCGCTCCCCATAGAGGTAATCAAGCTCATTGTTTCGCGTGTGGACAATCTCAGTACCATGCCGCTTGCCGCGTGCTCGTTGGGGCTGTATCGTTTACTCAAAGCCCTTAGGCCGGAGCTTTTTAAGCCAGCTCCTTGCTTGCTGATGCCGCCTGATCTTTAGAAACGGTGTGTCACACAACATAACAATCGTAGGGTGGCGAGCATCAACCCCCTTGACTGTGATCCGATCCCCGTCAGCCTCAACTACATTAACGGTATGTACTGGGTCGGCATGAACACGTCTTGGATGGTGCTCGTCGACGGTCGCGGCAGCTGGATGCTCGTGAAGGTCTACACCCAGCGATTGATCCCCCTTCCTTCGATTAACACTACACTGCTTTGGCACCGCGGCCCAGAATACTCAGAATCTTACAGTAGCCAACATGATACCAAGTTTGATTTGCTCAAGGTTGTAATCTGCCAAGTGCCCACAAGATCTGTGAATTATAAAGACTTCAGGCTAATTGCATTCTTCAACCGCGGTCTCGCCTATCTAACAGGTCACTGTGGTAAGTGGATAAATCTGCACGTCCATCGCAGGATCATACATCCTCCATGGTTCTCTGATGCCATTGAACACAAGGGCTTCATTTACGCTCTCGACTCCTTCTATGGCTGGATGTATTGCTGGCCTACTCCAGTCATCGCTACAAACAGTTGTTACAGCAGTATGTTACTTTCCTATGATATCATGATGGCTTGCTTATATTACTGTCAACATTTGCTGAAAAAATATTCATGCTCATAACATGCTGTTCTTAAGATTGACTAAACCAAGAGCCCTTTTTTATTTGACTCCAACTTGATATGATGTTGTAGGCCGCCTGGTGTCCCTACCCTTCCTAATCCCAGAACCTTTCAAAGCAAAGCGGCATGGCAGTTGCAGGTGGTTCCTGGCTCGATCAGACGATGGTGAAAGATGGATGATCATTCGCATGTACCGGACGTGTTGTTTCGCAGAATACAATCACAGTCACTGCAAGGTCTTTGAGCAGGATCCCAGCTTCTCTGGGCCTTCAGGAATTTTTGACTGGAGGGTGGTAAGTAGCCTTGGTACACGCTCTTTGTTTGTCAGAATGAATTATCCGATTAACCAGGAGATAACCGACGACAAGGATCATGATGGCTGCGCGGTTTCGTTCATCAGGCAAAACTGTGTGTACACAACGTACTATGCGTCTCTGCATGCACCATACCCTGATATGTGCCGCCACGCTCTGCAGCCCAAAGTAGGAGAGAGGGTCGCAAGTATCAGACTTCGACCTGCTGGCTAGAGTTTCCCCCGTCAGGCACCCATCTGGTTCAAGCCGTCAGCCAATCTCCATAGCTTAATGAATAGTAACGTCTAACTGAGCCAGTTAGTTAGATGCGTACGCTTGGTGTAGTAGGATCTTTATTTAGTTTGATGCACACACTTGTTCTTTTTTGGTAGCCCTTTTGTAATGATGGCTGATGTTTGGTTTGGAAGAGAGAGATGCGTCTTCACTCTTCTGGCCCTGGTTGCTGCTGCTGCTGCTGTTTTCAATGTACAATCAGTAGTATATTTCGTCTGTTGGTTGAATAAATGTGTTGTTAGAATGACAAACACAATGTTTTGGAAGTCGTTGCACGGTTCGATCCTTTAGTGCCCCGTACCGTACGTAGCGCATACTATTTATCATACAGAACACATTTTTTTGAAACTTGGAACACATTTTCCACTTGTTGATAACATGCAGCCCACTGATGAAGGCCCAATAGAGAAGCCCATAATTAACTAGAAGGGAGGCTCTCACATGAATCCGGCCCAGGTACATGCTCATGGTCCCCTAAACATAAATAAGTAAATAAATAAATAAATAAATAAAGCTAAATGCTCATGCAGCAGTTCTTTGGGAAAATAGGTAGCCCAGTATTTCTTTTTGAAGAATACCCAAGCTAGGCCTATTTGTTTTCTCCGAATTTCTGGGCAGCAAATCTTTCAAGACGAGGAGGGATGCATTCTGGCCTGGCTTAAGAGTATGGTCAATGTCTGTTAAAAGTAATATCAAAAGGGGTTGAAAATTCCAAAAAAATGATAGCAAATGGGATATAAGTTTCTTTTTTAGTTTTTGTTCTCCACTGATATCTTATACGTATTTCATTGGATTTAAAAGATATAGTACTAATTTATTTTTAAATTTGTTTTAGTATGGCTATTAATTTTTGGATTAAGAATATTTCGTTCCCCAGCAAAAATTTGTGAATTTTCAAAATTTCCCACATATTTAGTTAATTTTTTGACCCTGGTACTGACCAGAAAATGGCCAGCAATTCTAAAAATGGAAAAGGGGCTGCAATAAATTCCATATGAATTACAAAATGAGTAAAAATTATAAAAATAATATCAAATGGGATGTACACGCCATAGATGTCGAGGCTGACTTGTTTACACAAGGCTTTGTCAGTGAACACACGATTCTAGCAGTAGTTAGTGTTGGATGTCCATCCAACGGCCGACGTGCTTCTTCAATCTATGACCTTCCTGCTCCAGCCGCCTAAACTGGCGCCGGCGGGACTGCCTGCTCCCTCCTCTTTGTGGCCCGCTGTGATGCCGCACAGGCTTCCTCGGCCCACCCTACTCCCTCCGCTGGCCTGGCCGCACGCAATCAACTGCCTCTTTATTACGTGAAAAAATGATTCCTCCCACTGACATCTGGGGCGCACCGGTTGGGAGGCTGGCCTGTGGGCCTACTAAGTTGATGCATACACAGGGCTTGTCAACTTAGTCCACAAACGATTCTAGCAGCAATAACCATTGGATTTGAATCGAACGGTCCTGCTGCTTCTTCAATCACTGCTCTTCTTGCACCAGCCGCCCAAACCAGTGCCGGGGAGACCACCTGCTCCTGCCTCCAGTGGCCAGCTGTGCTGCCGATGAGGCCTCATCGCCCCTACTACTCCCATCACTAGCTAGGCCCTGCGGCGACAGCAGCCTCACACCGTAGCCGAACCAGTGAACCCTCGTACTCCTCTCCCCGTGGGCATCCACTGTCGCGTCTTCCCCGGCTCTGCGTCGTCCCCTTCCTAGGCCTCGCCGTCATCCACCGCCTTGGTGCTCTCGGTGCGGCGTGGTCAACGACATTCATCGGACGAGTACTGTACGTGGAGAGGCTGACAGCTGGGTCCACGACAACAGCCCAGTTTTTTTGTGATTTGCCAAGTAAGTCACTTTGTCAGGCCTGTTGGGCTGCAAATCTTTCAAGACGAGGAGAGCTTTCATTCGGCTGGCGGAGAAAATGGCCCATCAGTAATGAGAAATGGGCTGTACATTTTTAAAACACATCAAACCGGCAATTAGTTTCAAATATCTTTTCTTCATTTCTAGATTTGAAATTACATTAATTTTTATGCGTGGAGAACTTGTCGGATTGATATACATTTATTTTTAATATCAGTTTGAATGTGAGTCGAAATTTCGGGATTAAAAACAGTTCGGACCGCACCGAAATATGCAAAATTTCATATATTTTTTTAACCGTGGCCACAATATGGGATGTAATGCTAACAAAAAGAATATGAGCTCCAAAAAAACCTTAATAATTAGCAAATGGGCTGTGAATTATTAGAAAAAATGGCAGATGGGTTGTATGCTGTTTTCCACAGATTTGAGGCTTTCCTAAAAAAAGGTTGACGCACAAGCAGTGACTGTTGGGTGGCCATCCAACGGCCGTCGTGCTTCTTCAATCTCTGCTCTTCCTGCTCCAGCCGCTCAAACAGGCGCCGGCGGGACTGCCTGCTCCCTCCTCCCCGCGGCCGGCTTTGCTGCCACGCAGGCCTCACCGCCCCACCGTACTCCCATCGCTGGCCTAGCCATCCCTCTACTCACCCACACCTGCTGTTATTCTCCGGCGACGGCAGGCGAACCAGTAAACCCTCGTATAGTCGTACTCCCCTCCGTGTGGGAAACAACTGCCGAGTCTTCCCTGCCTTTGTCTCGTTCCCTTCCTAGGCCTCGCCGTCGTCCACCGCCCTGGTGCCGTCGGCGCGGCCTGGTCAACATGGTCAACGACCGACATGCATATGAAGTGGACTGTACGTGGAGAGGCCGACAGCTGGGTCCACGTCCGCACACGAGGAAATGCCTCCTTATTACACGCAAAATAATGATTCCTCCCCTGACATCAGGGACCCATCGAAAGGGCCTCTGTATTTCACGAAAAAAAACGTTATCGCCGCTGACAGCTCAGACCCAACAGCTATATCTTTGCACGCAAGGAAGTGCCTCCTTATTACGCTCAAAAAAATGAATACCCCCTGCTAGCTGGGACCCACCTTGGTGGGAGGCTGACTTGTGGGCCTATTAAGTTGATGAGGACGGAGGGCTTTGTCAACTTAGTCAATATGCACGATTCTAGCTCCATTGACCGTACGATGTCCATCCAATGGCCGTAGTGCTTCTTCAACCTCTGGTCTTCTTGCTCCAGCCGCCCAAACCAGCGCCGGTCGTGCCTCGTGCTCCTGCCTCCCGTGGCCGGCTGTGATGCGGTGGAGGCCTCACCACCCATACTACTCCCACCGCTGGCCAGGCCATCCCTCTACTCACCCACACCCCCTGTTATTCTGCGGCAACGCCAGCCTCACACCGCAGCGAACCGGTGAACCCTCGTACTCCTCTACGCGTGGGCATCCACTGCCGCGTCTTCCCCGGCTTCGCGTCGTCCCCTTCCTAGGCCTCGCCGTCGTCCACCGTCCTGGTGCTCTCGGCACGGCGTGGTCAACATGGTCAAGGAACGGCTTCCATCGGACATGGACTATACATGGAGAGGCTGACAGCTGGGTCCACGGCCGCAGCAAGGAAGTGCCTCCTTATTACGTGCAAAATAATTATTCCTCCACCTGATAGCGGGACCCATCGGACGGCCACCGTATTTCGTGAAAAAACGTTTGCCCTGACTGCTGGGACCCACCAGCTACATCTTCGCATGCAAGGAAGTGCGTCCGGGCAAAAAAAAAACGATTCGCCCCCTGACTGCTGGGAGCCACAAGCTACATCTTCGCAGGCAAGGAACTGCCTGACAGTCGGGACCCACCTGGTCGAAGCGTACGTAGCGCTGTCATTCTGGTCGCAAACGTGTATGTACATATATACTGGTGGATGTAGAGGCGCGCACGTGTCGTAGTAGAGGCGCGCACGTGTCATAGTAGAGGCGCGCACGTAGCATGTACACGTACGTACAGCGGCCAGGGTGCAAGAAAGAAAATACGGCCACGTATGTGTACATACGGGCGGGGTCTCGAACGCCTACTCGCGCATACGTACGGCGAGGGCTCGTGTACATGGCTGGGTTCGGAACGGAGAAACAGCGTCGTCGTCGTGTTCATGGGAGCAACGGAATGCGTCGGTTCATGGGGAGGCAAGGAATGCGTCGTGTTCATCGGGAGGGCTTGGACGGAACAGGCGATGGAAACGAGGCCTGGCGTACCGCAGAACGGAGGAAACGGCCTTGTGTTCGACCGGTCACGTTCGAAACGGGATCCTGTTCATCGGGAGGGTCTGGCGTACCGCAAAACGGAGGAAACGAACCTCCTACGGTCGAAACGGGGGTCCTGTTGATCGGGAGGGGTGTGGCGTACCGCAAAACGGAGGAAACGGACTTGTGTTGGAGCGCTACGGTCGAAACGGGGGTCCTGTTCATCGGGAGGGGTGTGGCATACCGCAAAATGGGACTCCATGGGATACTATTCATCTCCACTGTCGACCCCCTCCAGCCTCCACGAGCTACTGTTCATCCACCGTCGACCTCCTCCAGCCTCCACGGGCTCCTGTTCATCCAGCCTCCACCGCGCGCTACTCCACCGGCTACTGTTCAACCACCCCTCCACCGTCTACTGTTCATCCAGCCCTCCACACCACGGGGTCCTGTTCAACCACCCCTCCACGGGCACCCCTCCACCGTCTACTAGTCATCCTGCCCTCCACACCACGGGGGCCTGTTCATCCACCCGTCCACAGGCACCCCTCCACCGTCTACTATTCATCCAGCCCTCCACCACACCACGGGGTCCTGTTCATCCAGAGGCAACGCCACCGCTCACTGTTCATCCAAACCCCCTGCAATGCTCACTGTTCATCCCATCGATCGGCTTCAGTTAGCAGCAGTAGCCAAGGAATCGCTCGATCGGGTTCATTTAGCAGCCATCGGTCGATCGCTCGGGTTCAGTAACGCGTAGCCTGCAGTGCAATCGCTCGGGTTCGGTTAGAGCCCAACGCCTCGGTCGGGTTCAGTTAGAGCCAACGCCTCGCACACACGCGCGTATGTGTACGAGAGAAACGTGCATCGCTCGGCCCCCGACCTCCCACCCTAACCGGGAACTCCCTGAAATCCCCCCCCCCTCGCTTCTACCACGGTTTTTTTCGTCATGGACGGCCCAAAGAATGTCATGGAGCTGCGTCTCCGGCCCGCCCAGGACGAAAAGCCCATTGTCTGTCATGATTTTTTGTCATAGAAGTAGGAGCCCACCACATCTATGATGATACCGGGTTTTGTCACAATTATCTTCATAGAAGTGTCATATGTATGACAGAAAATATTTTCGTTCGGCCCAAAATGTCATGGATGTGTCTTTTTTTGTAGTGCATGTCGTGCGACATCTAGAGGCTAGCAAACGCGTGCTGAATGAGGTTAGGCAGGAGAAAAACAATCTCCAAGACGCCAATATCAAGTTGAGCATGGAATTAAAAGACGTTCGAGCCCAGCTTGCAGACTCTGAGAAGGAGAATAAGCGGCTTCGGCGCGGCATTTTTAGTAAGTGCTTGAACGAATCCTTTTGAAGGAGTTCGACGAAGAAGCCGACTAACAGCGTTATGTCTGTAGGTATGCTGACGGGTCGTCCCGCGGAGGAAATGCCCGGGTCTGCGGGTGATCTTCTATCCGAGCTCTCGCATCTGCACGAACAAGTTCGGCAGGTGATGCAAGGTGTTGCCCAGGCATTGTGGCCATCCGTCTCCCTGCCAGAAGGCGTTGCAGAGCTTACGGAGAAGCTCAAGGGAGCACGGCGGTGCTTCCGATTATGGAAGATATCGGCCTGCCGTCAAGGTGCCAGAGAAGCCTGGGCCATGGTGAAGACGCGGTATACCAAGGCTGACCCAAATCACATGGCCGAGGTCGGACCTGTGGGGCCCGACGGAAAAGAGATCCCTGTAAGCTTAGTTTATGGGAAAGTAGAATTAGCCGCAAAGTATTCCCAACAGGATTGTAGGCTAGACCGCCTGTTGGATGGTATAGAAGAGGAATTTAGTCAGTCTGTATGACTATGTAAGTAAAGTGACATGTATAATGCTTTCTAGCCGGATTGTAGATCATTTGTCTTGGCGGACCTTTTCGCTTCAACCTCGGGACCCGATAGTCCGGAGTGTATCCGAATATCCGCTCAGTTATACAAGAACCGGGGTATGCATGGAGACCAGGCGTAGGGGTCATTAGTGCTTGAACAGACAAGTGCCCAACTAGTTATGTTATATTACATGGGTAGTAAGAAACATCTTCCAGGGAGAATAGTTTCGTTAAGGGTTCCTTTCCCTGGGTAAGCATGCCCTAACGTGCATGTCGGGACTGCGATAGGAAACGCAGGAAAAACATCTGGGGGCAGATATGGAAAATAAATAAAAACCATTTTTTGTTCACCGACCGAATATTCCCTTAAGAATGCTAGCTTTCGGCTTCACCTAGTGTGAGGTACACATCCGGCTGATCCGGCAGTAACAATCGCAGAGGTGCTCCCCTTATTCCCTAGCCGAATTAACGGGAACGTAGGGCATAAATACAAGAGCCAGGCAACCCAGCTTGGCCAAAACTTAAGTCATATCGATGCATATAATGGCGAAAAAAGGTACAGGCGGAAGTATAACACATGTGCGGGGCATGAGGCCCAGATAAATAATTAAGCTTCTGTGAAAGAAGCCCCCAGGTATGATGAGCGTGGCTAGCGCATCTATAATGTGCAAGCGAGGCACAAGTTGGCCCTTGAAGGCCTAGAGAAAGAATAAAAGAAAGGAAGAAAGAAAAACAAGACAGATAATGTATATGCAAAAATGGACAGAGGAAGGAAACGAACATAGAGTCCGGCGCTAGGCATAGAATCTTCGGAGCCTGGCAACGTTCCATGGGTTCGGCTCGAGTCGATTAGTCGATGCATCCCGCAGTCGGTACGCTCCGCCGGTCAGAACTTGGTCAATAATTAAGGAACCTTCCCATTTGGGCTCGAGCTTGTTCTTTTCTTATCCAGCAGGCGTAGAACTAGTTCGCCAACGTTATAAGTTTTGGCCCGTACTTCTCTGCTTTGGTATCTGCGAGCCTGTTGCTGATAAAATGCGAAAGAGGCTTTTGCTACGTCGCGCTCCTCCTCCACGTTGTCCAGACTGTCCTGCCGATCAAGCTCGGTTTCTCTTTCTTCGTACATGCGCACTCGAGGTGAGTCATGAATTATGTCACAGGGCAAGACTGCCTCTGCGCCATACACCATAAAGAAGGGTGTACATCCGGTACTACGATTCGGCGTGGTCCGCAGCCCCCAGAGTACAGAGTCGAGCTCCTCTACCCAGTGCGTGTTAGACTCTGTTAAGGAATGCAGTAATCTGGGTTTAATGTCGCTAATTATAAGACCGTTTGCTCGCTCAACTTGGCCATTTGTTTGTGGGTGATAGACTGAAGCGTAATCGAGCTTGATGCCCATTTTGCTGCACGAAAGTTTTACCTCATCGGCCGTGAAGTTCGTGCCGTTGTCAGTGATGATGGTGTGGGGGACGCCATAACGGTGTACGACCCCGGATATGAAGTCTATCACCGGTCCGGATTCGGCTGTTTTAACAGGTTTGGCCTCTATCCATTTGGTGAATTTATCCACCATGACCAGTAAATATTTTTTTCTTGTGGGTTCCCCCTTTAAGGGGTCGAACCATGTCAAGCCCCCAGACCGCGAAGGGCCACATAATGGGGATTGTTTGGAGGGCGATGGGTGGCATGTGGCTTTGATTTGCAAAGAGCTGGCAATCTGCGCAACGTTGGACCAAGTCTTGTGCATCTGCCCGGGCCGTTGGCCAATAGAATCCTGTACGGAAGGCCTTGCTTACAAGAGCCCGTGCTGCGGCGTGGTGACCGCCGAGTCCGGCGTGAATTTCTGCCAGAAGGTTCCGCCCTTCCTCTTCGGAGATGCATCTTTGAAGGACTCCGGTAGTGCTTTTTTTGTATAATTCTCCCTCATGAACCCTGTAGGCCTTGGATCGCCGCACTATGCAGCGTGCCTCATTTTGGTCCTCCGGAAGTTCCTGTATAGTTAGGTAGGCCAGGAATGGTTCTGTCCACGGGACAATGACGGCCATTATTACCTGGGCTGAAGGTGTTATTTCAGTGACGGAGCCTCCGATTGTGTCAGAGTGTTCGATATCGGGTATTTTGGCCGGGTCCGGACAATTGTTACCGGTGTCCCATTCCCATACTACGGATGACTTGAATAGCCTCACCAAAAATATGTTGGGGGACCGCATCGCGTTTTGCACCGATGTGGGCGAGGATATCCGCCGCCTGATTGTTTTCCCGAGCCACATGGTGAAATTCGAGCCCCTCGAACTGAGCTGACATTTTTAGGACGGCGTTTCGATAGGCCGCCATTTTTGGATCCTTGGCGTCAAAGTCTCCATTTATTTCGGATATTGCGAGGTTTGAATCCCCACGCACCTCCAGGCATTGAATGCCCATGGAGACTGCTATACGAAGACCATGCAACAGAGCTTCGTATTCGGCTGCGTTGTTGGAATCTGTATACAATGTTTGCAATATGTACTGAACGGTATCTCCGGTTGGGGACGTCAGGATGACGCCAGCCCCTAGACCGGCCAGCATTTTAGAACCGTCGAAGTGCATGATCCAATTGGAGTATGCGCCGTACTCTTTAGGGAGTTCGGCCTCCGTCCATTCGGCGACAAAGTCGGCCAATACTTGCAACTTAATGGCTCGTCGAGGTTTGTATGTTATGTCAAACGGGAGGAGCTCAATGGCCTATTTGGCAATCCGGCCCATAGCGTCGCGGTTGTTTATAATATCATTAAGTGGCACTTCTGAGGCTACTGTAATCGAACACTCTTGAAAGTAGTGTCATAGTTTCTGAGATGCCATGAATACCGCATAGGCTATCTTTTGATAATGTGGATACCGTGATTTGCATGGAGTGAGGATGGTGGATACATAGTATACCAGCTTTTGTAGAGGGAATTTATGTCCGCCAGCTTCTCATTCGACGACGAGCACTGCGCTTACAACTTGATGAGTTGTCGCAATGTACAACAGCATTGGTTCGTCGATGTTTGGCGCGGCCAAGATTGGGTTGGTTGCCAAAATGGCTTTTATTTCTTCCAATCTGGCTGTGGCAGCGTCCGTCCACTCGAAGTGTTCGGTGTGCCGAAGGAGGCGATACAGGGTAAACCCTTTTCTCCTAAGCGGGAGATAAAGCGGCTTAGAGCCGCCACGCATCCAGTTAACTTATGGATTTGTTTGAGGTCTGTTGGGGTAGCCAACTGTGAAAAAGCTCGGATTTTGGCCGGATTAGCTTCAATACCTCTACTGGAGACAATGAAACCCATGAGCTTTCCGGCTGGTACGCCGAAAACACATTTTTCTGGATTGAGCTTGATGTCGTATGTTCGGAGGTTGTCGAATGTGAGCTGCAAGTCGTCTATCAAAGAGTCGACGTGTTTGGTTTTGACGACCACATCGTCTACGTATGCCTCTACTGTTTTGCCGATTTGTTTCTCCAGACATGTCTGAATCATGCGCTGATATGTTGCGCCGGCGTTTTTGAGCCCAAAAGGCATTGTGTTGAAACAGAAGGGACCGTATGGTGTGATGAATGCCGTTGCGGCTTGATCAGACTCCGCCATCTTGATTTGGTGGTAACCGGAGTATGCGTCGAGGAAACACAATGACTCGTGTCCTGCAGTAGCATCAATAATTTGATCGATGTGGGGGAGGGGGGAGGGATCCTTTGGGGAAGCTTTATTGAGGTCCTTGAAATCGACACAAAGGCGTCAGGATCTATCCTTCTTTGGTACCATCACCAGGTTTGCTAGCCAGTCCAGGTGTTTTATTTCTCTGATGAATCTGGCCTCCAATAACTTTGCTAGTTCCTCTCCCATGGCATGTCTTTTAGGTTCGGAGAAACGCCGAAGAGCTTGCTTGACCGACTTGAATCCCTTTAGTATATTGAGGCTATGCTCGGCCAGCCTGCGTGGGATTCCTGGCATGTCTGAGGGATGCCAGGCGAATATGTCCCAATTCTCGCGCAGGAACTCTCGTAGTGCGGCATCAATGGCGGGGTTTAACTGTGCCCCGATGGAGGTTGTTTTTGTAGGGTCCGTTGGGTGGACTTGGAATTTGACTATTTCATCCGCTGGTTTAAAAGAGGTGGACTTGGATCTCTTATCGAGTATCACGTCGTCCCTGTCCACTGTGGAGCGTAGCGTGGTTAATTCCTCGGCCGAGGGGGCTTCGGATAATGCCTTGAGGGCCAGTGCGACTGTTTTGTTTTCGGCGCGGAGTGTTGTGTTCGGATCACTGGCGAGGGTGATGATTCCGTTGGGCCAGGGCATTTTGAGCTTCATGTACACATAATGGGGTATGGCTTGGAAGATCGTGAACGCCTCACATCCTAAAAGGTCGTGGTATCCATTGCTGAACGAGGCCATTTGAAATGTAATTTCTTCGGACCTATAGTTCTCTGGCGTACCGAATACCACATCTAGTGTGATTTTCCCAGCGCATCGTGCCTCTTGACTGGCTATGATTCCCCTAAGGGTTGTGCTACTTTGCTCAATGCGGTTCCAGTCTATTTCCATTTTTTTAAGAGTTTACTCATAGATGAGGTTTAATCCGCTGCCGCCGTCCATGAGTACTTTGGTGAGTCGAAAGCCGTCCACAATTGGATTGAGGACCAGTGCGGCTGGTGCTCGGGCTGTTCGGAATTTAGGTTCATCACTAGCATTGAAGGTAATAGCCGTGTCACTCCATGGGTTTATTGCTACTACGTGGCAGATTTCGGCCATGCTGCGGAGTGTTCGCTTGCGCCTATTATTTGACGCGAAGGTCTCCAAGACTGTTAACACCGTATTGTTATCCACGGGATGGTGCTCTGTGGCATTTGGGATAAGAAGATCCTCACCACTTTTGGCCACCTGCCGAAGTATCCAACATGCTCTAAGGTTGTGCGTTGGTATTGTATTCGCTGTACTATGAATTTTGCAGGGTCCGCTAAGCCATCCCTCTAGTACGGTTCCATGCCCTGTAGAGGGTTTTTGTTTCTTTGCAACTTGCTCGTGTGTCTTATGATAGTGCACCCTTTTACTTCGGACTGGGTGTATATTCGGAGCCGGATTATCCCAAAATTTCATTTCGGTTTTCCAGGCGCTTTCCATCGCACAGTACTTTCATACTATGGATGCCAAGTCAGCGAAGCATGATATGTTACGGCGACTTAAGGCGTCAAGGATTCCCTTGTCCGTGCAATTATTGCAAAAAAGTGAGATTGCATCTTCCTCGCGACAGTCCTTAACCTTGTTCATCACAAGGAGGAATCTGGCCCAATAATGATGTACTGTTTCATGGGGCTCTTGCCTGATGTGGGAAAGATCGTTTATGTCTGGGTGGGTGGGTGGATTTGAGTCCGAACCCCTACCCGATCTGAGACCCAGGGGCCGAGGAGTTTCCAATCTTGGAAGTTCGGGTTCCGGAGTGCTGCCCGATAAGTCTGGCCCGCTGCCTGATTCTAGGTTCAGGGCTTGGGTGATGTCCTCCCGTAAGCGGGTATCCGGCTCGGAGAGCTCAGGAATCCAGACATGGTTAGTCCTCAAAATAGAGGAAGAGTTGCCGCATTGTTCCTCCACCACCGCAATGTGATGGGTGATCGATGGAGAGTAAATCTCCCGTTCATCGGGTTTAAGCCCAATCCGATCATAGTCCATAGCGACTCCCAAGGCAGCCATGCGATCCAAGAGTTCGTTTAGGGAAGAGAGCTCCATTGGATCCATCTGCTCGGCGAATTCCAAGCCGACGTGGAGGCTTTTTTTGATGACCCTAGAAGTCATCGTCAGTGCAGCGGCCGAATAGGCAGTCATGACGAAACTGCCTAGCCGGAGAGTTTGGCCGATAGCCAGAGCTCCCCCGGCGGTAATGTTGTTTTTAACAACGAGATGAGGCATCCTTCCTTATGGCGACGTCACAGAGGAACTCTCAACGAAAGCGCCAACGTCGGTGTCAAAACTGGCGGATCTCGGGTAGGGGGTCCTAAACTGTGCGTCTAAGGCGGATGGTAACAGGAGGCAGGGGACACGATGTTTTACCCAGGTTCGGGCCCTCTTGATGGAGGTAAAACCCTACGTCCTGCTTGATTTATTCTTGATGATATGAGTATTACAAGAGTTGATCTACCACGAGATCGGAGAGGCTAAACCCTAGAAGCTAGCCTATGGTATGATTGTATGTTGTCCTACGGACTAAAACCCTCTGGTTTATATAGACATCAGAAGGGGCTAGGGTTACACAAGATCGGTTACAAAGGAGGAGATAGTCATATCCGTATTGCCTAGCTTGCCTTCCACGCCAAGTAGAGTCCTATCCGGACACGAGACAAAGTCTTCAATCTTGTATCTTCATAGTCCAACAGTCCGGCCAAACGATATAGTCCGGCTGTCCGGACACCCCCTAATCCAGGACTCCCTCAGTCTCGGTGCAGTGTTGATGCAAGAGAATAAAGTTGTAGCCTATACCTCTCGCCAGTTGAAGCCCAACGAAAAGAACTACCCCACTCATGACCTCGAGTTGGCGGCAGTCATCCATGCTCTTTTAACTTGGAGACATCTCTTGTTGGGAAGAAAAGTAGACATCTTCACTGATCATAAGATTCTCAAGTACATCTTCACTCAGCCAAACCTCAACCTCAGGCAGACTCGTTGGGTGGAAATGATTCAAGAGTATAATCCGAGTATCGAATATACTCCAGGCAAGGCCAATGTAATTGCTGACGCATTGAGCAGGAAGGCTTACTGCAATAGTTTGATTATCAAGCCCTACCAACTCGAGCTTTGTGAAGCTTTCCGCAAACTCAATCTTCAAGTTGTTCCTCAAGGAGTCCTTGCCAACCTCCAAGTCTCTCCTACTTTGGAAGATCAGATTCGTGAGGCTCAACTTCATGATGCTATGGTGAAGAAGGTGAAGATTGGGATTGTGAAGAGTCAACCCAAGTACAAGTGCTATCGTATTGATAACAAGGATACTCTATTCTTTGAGGATCGCATTGTTGTTCCTAAAGGTGACCTTCGTAAAGTCATTATGAACGAGGCTCACAATTCACTCCTCTCTATTCACCCTGGAAGTACAAAGATGTACCAGGACCTCAAGCAGTCGTATTGGTGGACACGAATGAAGCGCGAGATTGCTCAGTTCGTGAATGAATGTGATGTCTGCAGAAGAGTGAAAGCAGAACACCAACGACCAGATGGTCTCCTCTAACCTCTTGCCATTCCAGAATGGAAGTTTGATCATATTGAGATGGACTTTGTGACTGGATTTCCAAAGTCCAAGCGTGGCAATGATGCTATCTTCGTTGTCATCGACAAGCTCACCAAAGTGGCTCATTTTCTTCCTATCAAAGAATCTATCACAACAGCTCAGTTGGTAGAGCTATATACCTCCAGGATTGTCTCTCTGCACGGTATTCCGCAGTTGATATCTTCAGATCATGGGAGCATCTTCACCTCCAAGTTCTGGGATTCTTTTTTCAGAAGGCCATGGGCACCAACATTCGCTTCAGCACAGCTTTTCATCCTCAAACCAGTGGCCAAGTCAAGCGAGTCAATCAAATTCTTAAAGATATGCTCAGGGCTTGTGTCATCTCTTTCGGTATGAAGTGGGAAGATTGTCTTCCATATGCCGAGTTCTCCTACAACAACAGCTTCCAAGCGAGTTCGGGCAAGGCCCCATTCGAGATTCTCTATGGCAGGAAGTGTCGTACTCCTCTTAACTGGTAAAAGACTGGTGAGCACCAACTTCTTGGCAATGACTTGATCACAGAGGCTGAAGAAATGTGCAAAGTCATTCGTGAAAATCTCAAAGCCGCGCAATCGCGCCAGAAGAGTTACTATGATACCAAGCATCGTGACTTGGCTTTCGAGATCAGAGACCATGTCTACCTCCGCGTCTCTCCAATGAAAGGTACTCATCGCTTCGATATCAAAGGGAAGCTTGCCCCTAGATACGTGGGTCCTTTCAAGATCATCAGCAAAAGAGGTGATCTCGCCTATCAACTTGAGATTCCATCCAACTTTGCAAACGTGCACGACGTGTTTCACGTGTCTCAACTCTGCAAGTGTTTCAAGACTCTTGACCGCACCATCAACTTCGAAGAGATTGATCTCCAAGAAGACCTGTCTTACCGCGAGCACCCCGTTGCTATTCTTGAGGAAACTGAGCGCTAGACTCGCAACAAGTCTATCAAATTCCTGAAAGTCAAGTGGTCACATCATTCCAACCGTGAAGCCACCTGGGAATGCAAGGGCCACCTCCGTTCTGAGTACCCAGAGTTTTTCCGGTCCTAGATCTCGGGACGAGATCCTTTCGTAGTGGTGGAGTGTTGTAACACCCCGTATGTAACTTGCCATATTTGTATTCCAACTCTTGCCATTTCCGGCACTATGTTATTCTATTTTCCTTGTTCTCGGGTTTTTGTCTTCGTGTGCTTTTGTCTTTGTCATGCATCTCATATCATGTCATCATGTGCATTGCATTTGCATACGTGTTTGTCTCATGCATTCGAGCATTTTCCCCGTTGTCCGTTTTGCATTCCGGCGCTCCTATGTCCTCCGGTGTCCTTTTCTACCTCTTTTCGTGTGCGGGTGTTAAACGTTTTCGGATTGGACCGAGACTTGCCAAGCGGCCTTGGTATACTAACGGTAGACCGCCTGCCAAGTTTCGTGCCATTTGGATTTCGTTTGATACTCCAACGGTTAACCGAGGGAGCGAAAAGGCCTCGTGTGTGTTGCAGCCCAACACCCTCCAAAGTGGCCCAAAACCCACCTAAACCCCCTCCATCATCTAGGTCATTCGATCACGATCGCCTGGCCGAAAACCGTGCTCAATTTGGAGCCTCCTAGCTCCCTCTACCTATAAATATAGACCCCCTTCAAAATTTTCGGATCATTTCACCCCTAACACTAGCTCCCCCCACCTCCGCGTGGCCGGACACGTCCGGTCCGGCCGGACGCTTTGCCGCCGCCCATTCCCGTCGCGACACATGGCGCGCCGCCGCTCCCTCCTCCGCCGGCCCGACGATGCCCGGATCGGGCCACCCGAGCCCATCTGCTCCCTACGTCGCCCGCGGGTCAACGCCGCCGACACCGTCGGCGCGGCTCCCCGCACCTCCCCGCGCTAAATGCCGCCGTCTCTGGCAGCCCCACCAGCGACCTCCGCCGCCCTTCGCCACTCTGCTCCGCCCCGGTCTGCCTCATCGCCGGCGAGAGGAGCCTCGCCGCCTCCCGTCTCCGGCCTCCTCCGCAACTCCGGCCACCGGATCCGGCTTCTCCTTCCTACGGCGACCTCGACGAACTCCGGCGAACAGTGGTTCCGGCGACCTCGTCATCCATGCCGATCTCGTTCCGGATCTGAAACCCTAACCGGTTGACTTTTCGTCTAACTCCTAGATATTTTTAGCATTCTTCGTCTTCCACATCTCTGCATCCGTGGCTCCGTTTTGGGCATGTAGCATATCAAATTGTTCGTCTCGACGAGTACTTCATTTCATCTCATTGCATCATGTTCATTTGAGCTTATCTTGATGCCCTAAATGCTGTTGCAAGAGTGCTAGTGTATATTAGTTTTAGATTATTATCAGAGATTAGACATTTGTCATTTTTGCCATGATTAATGTGTGCCTCATATGAACTTGAGACCTACATGTGTTTTGAAGTATGCAATGCCATCTTTACCGGGGTGTATGCCATGTATTTTTATGATCTCTGTGGTGACTAGCACAAGCATGCAAAGTAGCCCTCGTAATGTTGCTGATTTCAGGGACTTAGAAATATTCTAAGTCATTGCCCTGATAATATTTTTATGCCATGTATTCTTGTTGCTACAGAGTGATTCATGCCTCTTTTGAGCATGATCAGTAAGGATGTTTTGTAGATATTGTGGTGCTCTATCCATCCATGTCTTTGTTTGCAATTATGTAGCACCCTAGCTTGACTCAATCGAGCTCTACTTTTGCTATAAAATGTTCCTGGCAGAATGTTTATGTGTTAAGCATTTTTGCCGATGTTGTTGTAGTTGATCCATGCATGCTATGTTGTTGTTCTTGCCATGTTTAGCTTCTATGCCATGTCTACTTGCTGGGTGTATGCTTAGTTTGTCATGCAATGCCTTGTGGTGAGTGCATCGAGCTCGTAAACATGCCTACTTAATATCTGTTTTGCCATGTTTCAGTTTTCTACTAAGTCTGAATCTGTTAACGATAATTGCTATGTTCACATGGTTGCCACTGTATTTTCTGATCCCTTTTGGCTTATGGTCAGTAAGGGACTTTTGTCGTATGCTTTGAGTAGCTTCATGCCATGCCTTGCTTTGCCATGATATGTTCCCGTAGCATGTTGTTATCGTTCTCTAAACATTGCTTCCTGATGTTGAATGCCTGGCATGTTGTTATTTTCATTAAGTTTGTAACCTGTTATCTTTTGCACTTTTGCCATGCTTGTTTGAACCTGCTATTAAGTGAATTAGCCGTAGCTCAGTGTTCATCTTTTGTCAAGCATCTTGAGTGTATCCCTGCCATGCATTTTGTTGTTATGCTAGAGTGCAGTAGCTTGTTGTTCTTGATGCATTTAGATGGCCTCGTGCTGTTAATCGCAGATCGATGCCATATTTGTATTGCTTGTCATTTGCAAACCGTGCATCCGATTCCGGTGATCTTTATATCGATTTTGACCGAAATCAACTCCTCTTTCCTGTGGCACTCTTGGTTTTACAAGTTGAGTCTAGGTTCAATCTTTCCTTTCCGAAACATGCATATGCATCACATATTTTGCATATGCCATGTTTTGCATCATGTTGCTTGTGCATTGCACGTGGTTGATTGTGTCTCCCTTTGCTTGTGTTCTTGCTTTTGGGTAGATCCGGGAGACGAGTACATGATTGAGGAACCTGTTGAGTACGTTTACGAGGATCAAGCTAACGTCAACTCGAAGAACTTTGCAGGCAAGATGACCATACCCTCGAAATCACTTCTATCTTTGCTTGCTAGATGCTCGCTCTATTGCTATGCCTATGCTACGATACCTACCACTTGCTTATCATGCCTCCCATATTGCCATGTCAAACATCTAACCCACCTTGTCCTAGCAAACTGTTGTTTGTCTATGTTACCGCTTTGCTCAGCCCCTCTTATAGCGTTGCTAGTTGCAGGTGAATATTGGAGTTTGTTCCTTGTGGGAACATGTTTATTATTGGGATATCATTATATATTGTCTATCTTAATGCACATATATACTTGGTAAAGGGTGGAAGGCTTGGCCTTATGCCTGGTGTTTTGTTCCACTCTTGCCGCCCTAATTTCCGTCATACCGGTGTTATGTTCCTTGATTTTGCGTTCGTTACACGGTTAGGTTATGTCGGCGTTCTGGGAACGGGGGTCCCCAGACTTGCCTGCCCGCGGCCTGCGGCGTGGCTCAGGTGGGGTCCAGCGCGGCCCATCTTCATCAGCGCAAGCTCAAGACCGTCGCGAGGGGCCAAGCCTCGCGGGGCGGACGACGGGAAGCTTCCTCAGAGGCAGCCTCATCAGACAGGCTCGCGAGGAGGCGGAGAGATCAATGCAAGGGTACCTCGCAAGGATCCCATGACGCAAGCCATGACGATCAAGGCCAGGCGGGCGCCGGCCTGCACAGGGTCCTTGTTTCCCCTTTGGTGCAAAGGGGCAAGCACAGGCCAAGGAATCAGGCAAAGTTTGCCATTCCGGTGCAACGAGACCAAGACCAGTAGAGCAGCAGGATGGAGGTCACCGTGGAGCACAGGACGGCGTCATCACCAGTGCTTTTGGCAGCCGAAGACCACCTTTGGTCAGGATAACTTGTACTACATGTTCCCCTTCAAAATGGCCAATTGTTGGCGCCCTTCCCGCTCAATTATTCGGTGAGAGGCCCAGGGCCTCTACAAATAGAGCTAGCCACCACAGAGTAGAGACATCTAGAGACCGAGAAGAGAGGGGGATGGGCAGATAGACATCTAGAAATCTGGTAGAACCCTAGCAGAGAGAGAGAGAGAGAGGCGAGTGAACTCACCCTAGCAGTTCATCGCACCAGCTCAAGAACACCTCTCGCGAGGCTGTTCTTCCCTTGTACTGTTCATCATCAGCCCCCTGAGGCAATCCACCACACCACACACTGGAGTAGGGTATTACACCACAACGGTGGCCCGAACCAGTATAAACCTCGTGTCTCTTGTGTTGTTCATCATTTTCATCTTAGTTTGCACGAGAGGATCGGACGCAGATCGGTAGGGGAGAGATCTCCGCGCGCACCCCAGTGTTCGAACCTCAAGGGTCTGCTGGAACCCAAAATCCGACAGGTTATAATGGGAACCCCTTGATAGTTCGCCTTGAGTAAAACTCTTCCAGCAATGCCCAACTTTGGTTTTACCATTCGCCACCTAGCCTTTTCCCTTGGGTTTCGCGGACTCAAGGGTCATCTTTATTTTAAACCCCCGGGCCAGTGCTCCTCTGAGTGTTGGTCCAACCTGTCAGCTGCCGGTGGCCACCAGGGGCAACTCTAGGCTGGCCTATCGGATCCTTGCACAACCCGGTGTGCCCTGAGAACGAGATATGTGCAGCTCCTATCGGGATTTGTCGGCACATTCGGGTGGCTTTGCTGGTTTAGTTTTACCATTGTCGAGATGTCTTGTAACCGGGATTCCGAGTCTGATCGGATTGTCTTGGGAGAAGGAATATCCTTCGTTGATCGTGAGAGCTTATGATGGGCTAAGTTGGGACACCCCTGCAGGGATTTGAACTTTCGAAAGCCGTGCCCGCGGTTATGGGCAGATGGGAATTTCTTAATGTACGGTTGTAGAAAACCTAAAGCTTAACTTAATTAAAATGAATCAACAGAGTGTGTGGCCATGATGGTCTCTTTTCGGCGGAGTCAGGGAAGAGACACGGTCTCGGGTTATGCTTGAACGTAGGTTGTTCTAGGATCACTTCTTGATCATAGTTTCTCGACCGTGCCTTGCCTTCTCTTCTCGCTCTCATTTGCGTATGTTAGCCACCAAATATGCTAGTTGCTTGATGCAGCTCCACCTCATACCTTTTAACCTTTCTATAAGCTTAAATAGTCTTGATCGCGAGGGTGTGAGATTGTTGAGTCCCCGTGACTCACAGATTCCTTCAAAACCAAATGCAGGGACCGATGGTACCTCTCCAGGAGATTCAACTGAGCTCAAGTGGGAGTTCGATGAGGACTCCGGACGATACTACGTTTCCTTTCCAGACGATCAGTATTGGTGCCCAGTTGGGGCGATCGGGGACTTTGTTGCATTTGGGGTTGTTCTTTATTTTGGTACCGTAGTCGGACCTTGTTTGTACCCGGATGAATGTAATGTTATTTATGCATTGTGTGACGTGGCGATTGTAAGCCAACTATGTATCTTTTTCCCGTTTTCATTACATGGGTTGTATGAAGATTACCCCACTTGCGACATTGCTTACAATGCGGTTATGCCTCTAAGTCGTGCTTCGACACGTGGGTGATAAATCCGCATCGTGGGCGTTACACATAACCTCAGGAGATTCGTTTGGTGCAGGTTGCCTGACCACCTCGCAGGACCAACACAACAAACAAGAACCAAGACCAGGCGCAAACCGCCTTGATGTAGGGCCTCGTGAGTCCCGCACTGGCTCACAAGTGCCCAGATGCACCTCGTCTAGCCATGCCGTAAAAGCCACGTGTCAGGGCAAGACTGTACACGCCCCGGGGGCTCTCCGTAGTAGGGAGTCCCCCACCCACGCACCAGTGGAAGCACCATGCTCCATGATACGTCCATTTTGCATCATGCTTTTATATCGATATTTATTTCATTATGTGTTGTTATTACACATTATGTCACAATACTTATGCCCATTCTCTCTTATTTTACAAGGTTTACATAAAGAGGGAGAATGCCGACAGCTGGGATTCTACGCTGGAAAAGGAGCAAATATTAGAGACCTATTCTGCACAGCTCCAAAAGTCCTGAAACTTCATGGAAGATGTTTTCCAAATATATAAAAAATACTGAGAGCAAGAACTTCACCAGGGGGGCCACACCCTGCCTACGAGGGTGGGGGCGCGCCCTACCCCCCTGGGCGCGCCCCCTACCTTGTGGGCCCCTGGTGGCCCTCCAGTGGCCATCTTCTGCTATATGGAGTCTTTCGATAGGAAAAAAATCGTAAGCCATCTTCTCGGACGAAACTCCGCCGCCACGAGGCGGAACCAATCTAGGGCTCTAGCGGAGCTGTTCTGCCGGGGAAATTTCCCTCCGGAGGGGGAAATCATCTCCATCATCATCACCAACGCTCCTCTCATCGGGAGAGGGAAATCTCCATCAACATCTTCATCAACAGCATCTCATCTCAAAACCCTAGTTCATCTCTTGTATCCAATTCTTGTCTCCAAGTTCGGGATTGGTGCTAGTAGGTTGCTAGTAGTGTTAAATACTCCTTGTAGTTGATGCTAGTTGGTTTAATTATTGGAAGATCATATGTTCAGATCCTATATGCATATTAATACCCCTCTGATTATGAACATGTTTATGCTTTGTGAGTAGTTACTTTTGTTCCTGAGGACATGGGAGAAGTCTTGCTATTAGTAGTCATGTGAATTTGGTATTCGTTCGATATTTTGATGAGATGTATGTTGTCTCTCCTCTAGTGGTGTTATGTGAACGTCGACTACATGACACTTCACCATTATTTGGGCCTAGAGGAAGGCATTGGGAAATAATAAGTAGAGGATGGGTTGCTAGAGTGACAGAAGCTTAAACCCTAGTTTATGCGTTGCTTCGTAAGGGGGTGATTTGGATCCATATGTTTCATGCTATGGTTAGGTTTACCTTAATAATTTTGTTGTAGTTGCGGATGCTTGCAACAGAGGTTAATCATAAGTGGGATGCTTCTCCAAGTAAGGGCAGCACCCAAGCACCGGTCCACCCACATACCAAATTATCAAAGTACCGAACGTGAATCATATGAACGTGATGAAAACTAGCTTGACGATATTCCCATATGTCCTCGGGAGCGCTTTACATCTTATAAGAGTTTGTCCAGGCTTGTCCTTTCCTACAAAAAGGATTGGGCCACCTTGCTGCACCTTATTTACTTTTGTTACTTGTTGCTCGTTACAAATTATCTTATCACAAAACTATCTGTTACCACTTATTTCAGTTCTTGCAGAGAATACCTTGCTGGAAACCGCTTATCATTTCCTTCTGCTCCTCGTTGGGTTCGACACTCTTACTTATCGAAAGGACTAAGATAGATCCCCTCTACTTGTGGGTCATCAAGACTCTTTTCTGGCGTCGTTGCCGGGGAGTGAAGCGCCTTTGGTAGGTGGAATTTGGTAAGGAAAAATTTATATAGTGTGCTAAAATTTACTGTCACTTGTTACCATGGAAGGTAATCCTCTGAGGGGCTTGTTCGGGGTATCTTCACCCCGACCAGTAGAGCAAAGAGTTGCTCCTCAACCTACTGAACCTACTGAAAATGGAAATGAAAATGAAAATGCCTGCTTTGAAGTTCGTTCGGGTATGATAGAAAAGTTGCTAGCTAATCCTTTTTTAGGAGATGGAACAAAACATCTCGATGAACATCTGATATATGTGGATCAAGTTTGTGTATTATTTAAGCTTGCAGGTGTACCCGGAGATGTTGTCAAGAAGAAGGTCTTCCCCTTATCTTTGAGGAGAGATGCATCGACATGGTATAGGCTATGTGATGATATGAGGTCTTGGAATTACAAACGATTGAAATTGGAATTTCATCAGAAGTTTTATCCTATGCATCTTGTTCATTGTGATCGCAATTATATATATAATTTTTGGCCTCACAAAGGAGAAAGCATCTCTCAAGCTTGGGGGAGGCTTAAATCAATGTTATATTCATGCCCCAATCATGAGCTCTCAAGAGAAATGATTATCCAAAAAAATTATGCTCGGCTTTCTGGTAACAATCGCACCATGCTTGATACTTCTTGTGCTCTATTGAATTCAAATGGGATTTATTGGAAAGAACTAAACGCAACTCTGAAGATTGGGACCTCGACAATGGTAAGGAGTCAGGTATGACACCTAGTTTTGATTGTGTTAAATCTTTTATGGATACCGATATTTTTCCTAAATTTAGCACTAAATATGGACTTGACTCTGAGATAGTAGCTTCTTTCTGTGAATCTTTTGCTACTTATGTTGATCTCCCCAAGGAGAAGTGGTTTAAATATCATCCTCCCATAGAATTAAAAGTAGCTGCACCTATTAAAGTTGGAGAAAAGACTATCACTTATAATGATCCTATTGTTCCTACTTCTTATGTTGAGAAACCACCTTTCCCTGTTAGGATAAAGGATCATGCTGAAGCTTCAACTGTAGTTCGTAAAAGCAATATTAAAACATATACACCTCTTGAGAAAGTTAAAGTTGACCTAATATTGCTATTGTTAAAGATCTCTTGTCTGAAAATATAGATGGGCATGTTATTTATTTCTATAATGAAACTGCTAGAATTGCTAAATCCCGTGATAAAGATAAACCTAGACCCGTGGTAGGCATGCCTGTTATTTCTATTAAAATAGGAGATCATTGTTATCATGGCTTATGTGATATGGGTGCTAGTGCTACTACAATACCTTATTCCTTATACCAAGAACTTATGCATGATATTGCACCTGCTGAGATGGAAGATATTGATGTCACAATTAAACTTGCCAATAGAGATACTATTTCACCAATGGGAATTGTTAGACACGTTGAAGTCTTGTGTGGTAAAACTAAATATCCTGCTGATTTTCTTGTTCTTGGTTCCCTACAAGATAGCTTTTGTCCCATTATATTTGGTAGAACCTTTTTAATACTGTTAATGCTACCATAGATTGCAAAAGAGATGTTGTTACTATCTGTTTAGATGATATGACTCATGAATTTAATTTTTCTAAATTTAGTAGACAACACCATGAAGAAGAATTACCTAGTAAGGATGAAATTATTGGTCTTGCTTCTATTGTCGTACCTCCTGGTGATCCTTTAGAACAATATTTGCTAGACCATGAAAATGATACGTTTATGAATGAAAGAAGGGAATTAGATGAAGTATTCTTTAAACAGGAACCTATTCTAAAACACAATTTACCTGTTGAAATCCTAGGGGATCCTCCTCCACCCAAGGGTGATCCTGTGTTTGAGCTTAAACCATTACCTGATACTCTTAAATATGCTTATCTTGATGAGAAAAAGATATATCATGTTATTATTAGTGCTAACCTTTCAGAGCATGAAGAAGAGAGATTATTGAAAACTCTGAAGAATCACCGTGCTGCTATTGGGTATACTCTTGATGATCTTAAGGGCATTAGTCCCACTCTATGTCAACATAAAATTAATTTGGAAGAAGATGCTAAACCAGTTCATGATCATCAACGCCGACTGAATCCTAAAATGAAAGAAGTGGTAAGAAACGAGATACTAAAGCTCCTTGAGGCAGGTATAATTTATCCCATTGCTGATAGTAAGTGGGTAAGCCCTGTCCATTGTGTCCCTAAGAAGGGAGGTATTACTGTTGTTCCTAATGATAAAGATGAATTGATTCCTCAAAGAATTATTACAGGTTATAGGATGGTAATTGATTTCCGCAAATTAAATAAGGCTACTAAAAAGATCATTACCCCTTACCTTTTATCGATCAAATGCTAGAAAGATTATCCAAACATACACATTTTTGCTTTCTAGATGGTTATTCTGGTTTCTCTCAAATACCCGTGTCAGCCAAAGATCAATCAAAGACTACTTTTACATGCCCTTTTGGTACTTTTGCTTATAGACGTATGCCTTTTGGTTTATGTAATGCACCTGCTACCTTTCAAAGATGCATGATGGCTATATTCTCTGACTTTTGTGAAAAGATTTGTGAGGTTTTCATGGACGACTTTTCCGTCTATGGATCTTCTTTTGATGATTGCTTGAGCAACCTTGATCGAGTTTTGCAGAGAAGTGAAGAAACTAATCTTGTCTTGAATTGGGAAAAGTGCCACTTTATGGTTAATGAAGGTATTGTCTTGGGGCATAAAGTTTATGAAAGAGGTATTGAAGTGGATAAAGCCAAGGTTGATGCTATTGAAAAGATGCCATGTCCCAAGGACATCAAAGGTATAAGAAGTTTCGTTGGTCATGCCGGTTTTTATAGGAGTGTCGTGGATTTGTCACGGCAGATGTCCTAGCGAAAGGACTTAGTCGTGGAGCCATCGCTATGAGTTTATTTGAAGGGGTTAAAGCGGACACAAAGACACGAGGGTTTTATACTAGTTCGGCCCCTTCGATGAAGGTAAAAGCCTACGTCTAGTTGTGATGGAATTGATATGATCTCGATGGCTAGGGAGCAAACAAGCTTCGCCTAGGCTCGAGTTGTGGTTGTCTGTCTTGAACCGCCACCGGGTCGTCCCCTTATATACACGGGTGATGCCCGTCGGTCCATAGAGTCCTAACCGGTTCATACTCGTATTCCGGTTGCTATCTCTCTATTCCTTACTTACAATACAAGTCATACATCCGGCCGGTTTACGGCTACATGTTCTAACCGACTATAGGCCTTGGGCCTTCATCTGTTACGCCACTAATGAAGTTAACCCGGCCCAAGTAGGCCGGTTTACGCCTAGTGGTAATATCCCCAACATTAGGCCCCAGATTGATTTGAACTGGTTCATGTCAATCCTTCACACCATCTTGCGTCTTGGATATCTTCTGTTAATTGGCAAATCTCCATGTCGTCATCATTTTTGGTTGCTATAAACCGGCATGACGTCATCAGTTTTGGTTACTGTAAACCGGCATGACGTCATTATGAAATTCATAACGCCCTCTTAATGACAGCTCCTGGATTCGCGCGTTTGACCTAGCTCGGTTGCCTTATAAATAAGACCGAAGGGTCATTTCCTTTCTCTTCCCCTTCGTCCCTTCTTCTTCTTCTTCTTCCTCACGTCGCCGGCTTTGGAGCTCCGCCACCACCGTCGACCTCTGCCTCGTCTCGGGCCGCTGCATCAACCTGAACGTACCAGAGTGTTGCGGCGTCTTTCCGCATCTTCTCCGTTCCCGGTAAGTCCTCTCTCCTTCTTAACCTAGATCTGTTCTTAGGGTTCCATGTTCTTGCTATGTTCATTGCGTGTTTGTAGCTGTTCTCTGACCTTGAATGCATCTGTGAACTCTTGCTGTGCTTAGTAGCGATCCCTTTAGCATCCGCTTGCTATTTCTCATCCAAGCTCATAGATCTCCCGCACATATCCGCTCAATGGTTCACTTCTGTTTCCGCCTTAGTCTTCGAAATATTTCCTGTTTTTGTGAGCCTGCTGTAGATCCGCGGCTGTAACACGATTTTGTGAAATTTGTTTCTGCATAACTAGTTATCCATAGTTTCAATTGCTTCCGATGCTTAGGCCAGGCGGTTTAACTTCACCATAGAGAAAAAATTGCTAAACCGGTATATATGTCATTAGTCCCCTGGTTGAACCGCCAGAATCCATCTGATGCCGCGTTGTAGAAGACCGGTTTATGGGTACTGCCTCCGGTTTACCGTAATTAGATCAACACCTTTTTATCCGGCATGTCCTTGAACCGGATCACCTATTTCTTGTAGATCTCGTCATGGCCAAACAAGTGTACGAGTGCAACTGGGTTCCCTCCCGTGTCACAGAATCACAGCTGGACGATCTAGTCCTGATCGGCGCTTTGGATAGCAAAGATACGATTCACTGGAGGGTTCCTGGAGATGAATGTCCTCCCATGCCCCAGGAAGGAGAGGTCGTGGTCTTCGCAGATCACATGGCCCGGGGCTTCAAACCGCCCGGCTCTAAATTTTATCGGGATGTGTTAGCCAACTTTCAACTCCGTCCACAGGATACTGGCCCCAACTCCGTCACCAATCTATGTCACTTTCAAGTACTTTCTGAGGCATACCTTCAAGAGGAGCCTTCAGTCGAGTTATTTAGAGATCTCTTTCATCTAAACCGCCGTACTGAATTCACCGACGGCCCTAATACCGAACTGGGCGGTATGGCCATTCAGAAGAGGAAGGAAATCACCTATCCCCACGTCAAACTCCATACTCACCCCAAGGAGTGGAACGCAACTTGGTTTTATTGCAAGGACACCTCCCCTGACGATGAAAATCCCTTGCCTGGCTTCCGTCCGGAATGGCTCAGCAACACTCACCCTTTTCCACAAAGGCTAAGCGCCAAGGAGAGAATTAAATATGCCCCTCAACTGTCCAAGCTCCGGGCCTTCATGGCCAATGGTTTAACAGGAATAGACCTTGCACGCTGCTGGATATCATGGAGCATTCTGCCTCTAAGCCGGCGCCCTGGTTTGATGTGCGAATATACTGGCAGTGTCGATGACCCACTCCGACACACTAAAATCCAACTCCCTGATGATGAAGTCACAGAATCTGTGAAAAAGATGCTGAATGAACCGAAGCACCTCTGTGCTCAAACCGGTCTGCTTCCTTACTGCACCACCAACGAACCGCCAGCGGTAAGATTTTACTTGCTTTATTATTGAACCTGTTACTGCTTTATCTGTCTGACCTTTAATTATTGTTGATCCAGAGTGATAATCCGTTTTGGAGCAAGAAGCTTTCACAAGATAAAACGGAGAAGGCAGGGCGGCCAACCCGGCCCAAGACCAAGGCTATCAAGAAACCAGCTCGTAAAAGAAAGACCACCGCTTCATCTGACCCAGCCATTGATGATGATGTGGGTAATCCGGATCTTGAGGTAGAACTTGATTCACTTGGCTTACTTTTTACCCGCCTTATTGATGATGATGCTTGTCAGGATGACGCTGAGGCCAGCAATGCGGGCTTCGTTGAGGTAACTATTCTCTCTTCTGATTCAGAAATCTTGCCTTTGCCAAAATCTCGCCGGACAAACCGGAAAGTTAAATTTTCTCATCCTCTTGCTTATTTGGATCCCAACTTTCTTATGAAGACCCAGCAACACGAAGCTCGCCGCACAACCCGGCACAGCGGCCAGGTAGTTACTTCTGCCGGTTTACCGAACAGTCCGGTTCGAAAACGCCGCTCCGAGGTCTCCGACCTTTTTATTGATTTAAATCCTAAAGCGGGTTTCTTCCGTCAACCTCTTAATCCATCCGACTCCGATTACCAGGTCACTTCTCATTCATCGTCTGGTGAATCGTCGGCCACCCAGCTACCACCTTTGAAAACAGTTGCTGGGTAAGTTAAACCGAACATATGCTTCCAGTATACTGCGCAATGGCTTACGCTTTTCCTTGACTTTTTATTTTTCTTTCAGGGCTAAACCGAAACCAAGCAAGAAGGCCCGCCTGGATAGAGCGGCTGAAGAAGATGTGGCCCCAGAACATGATCAAGCACCTGATCATGAAGTGTTTACTTGTGAAGATATCCCCAATGATCCTCCTCTGCAAGACGACGTTATCCCTGAAGAAGGTCTTATTAATACTCCAGCCACTGCTGATCCGCCTGCCAGCTCTGTCTAGATTGAGAAATCCCACACTCCTGCTGACAAACCGGCCGCGCCAACCCAAACCGGCGAATCAAAAGATGATGATGTTGTGATTACCGGCGTAGGCCGCTCTGAACCCAGGAATCCTGCCACCCTTACCAGGCATACCATCAAAGAGGATTCTTCCCCTTTGAACAAAGAAACATGGGATGTTGAATTAGAGACATATGCCGCTCTGAATGCTCAAGATCTTCACTCTGGCTATTTAAACCGGCTTTACACTAGCCGTGACTGTGAAGCTGGCCTGGTCAAAATGATGAGGGATAAATTTGAGGTAAATTCCTTCTTTCCTTTCTGCCATTGCATTCATCCTTGTAGCCCCCAAGGGCCGGTTTGTGACCTTGGTCAAACCGGGACTTGATCCTGAACATTTTGAAATCCGTCGGCATAACCCTTGAAGGCCGGTCTAACTTAGCATAAGTAAACCGGGGCTCAAAAAAGCTGTCCTTAGAACATAACTTGATCAAATAGCCATTAGCCCCCAAGTGCCAAGTTGAATACTTGTATTGAGCTTGGGACTTTGTAATCTAGCAATATACAAAAAATTGAAGGTGCATTAGCCCCCAAGTATCAGGCATATAACTTTGTTATGTGGTTGATACTTCCATTTCTTGGATCGCCTGTGCAAAGCTTAAAATGCCATCTGTATGCAGGCTGAGGTGAAAATCAAGGAGGACCGGATTGCCGACTTGCAGGAGGCCCTGAAGACCCAGCAGGCTGAAACAGATAAGGCCAAGCAAGAATTAACCAGCGCTTTGAGCACTGCTGAACGGCTGAAAGAAGGCTTCAAGAAAGAGCGGGCTGACTGGGCCACTGAGAAGGCCGGTTTAACCAAAAGAGCGGAAAATGCTGAAGCGGCCCTTAAACCGGTGGTGGATGAACTGACGGCCGTACAGCGGCAAATACACTCCATGACTGCTGCAATCTTTGGTAAGCTCCTTGTAACTTCTGTGATAAATTTGAATCTGCTGTATCGTAAATCCGGTTTGAGACCATTCCAATCTTGTTGTAGGCACACGTATTGGGCACTTAGGAAATGATGTGCGGAAGAAATTGAAAGCTGCCTACACCTTGGTGGAACAATTGTATACCGGAGCCCAACGGATCATCACCACAGCTTCTCACAACAACCCGGCGCCCTCTTTAATCCAGGACACTCTTAGCAAGTTGTCAATGCTTCCAGCCCGGATTGAGGAGCTGAAAAAATCCGCTGCCCGAACCGGAGCCATCAATGCCTTAATCCGGGCAAAGGCATGGGTGCCCGACTTTGATCCTGTGGAAGCAGCTCAAGGCTATCCCAGTCTGAAAGAAGATGGCTCTGAATTCAACGAAGAAGATTTAAGGGCCATAAACCGTGCAGTGCGCCCTCTGGCTTGCCAGCTAGCTGAAGAGGCAGATTTGACGCATTATCAAGCGCAATATAATAATCAAAACAAGCGAGTGCCTGCCCCAACTGTTGAAGCGGAGAATCTGATTCCTCCAATCCGTAAGCACACTTACGCCCCTGATATTGAACCGTCTTCCCTGATCCATGAAGAGGCTGTTTTCCAAGCTTTAATGGGAATCGACTGGACCACTGTTGATTTCCAGCCAATGGGTAGAGACGAGGAAGCTGAAGCGGCGGAGGATGAGGAGCAGGCTTGAACCGGAAGCCGGTTTGAAGAGCTATTTGCAACATCCTTCCAAAAAAACAATGATTTTGTTTGAGCACCATGCTGCCTTGTAATAGGATAGTTAAAACTTCTGCCTGGAATATGCCTTCGTGCATAAGTACTGAAGCTTTTGCTTGAAAAACTTTAATTCATATTTCCTGCAATCAGAAAAATTTGAACTTCGGTGGCGGTTATACCGTCAGCCGGATTATGATCTTGATATGTGTATCAGTAATATAACAAATAGATGATACATAAATACCTGCCATGTTTGAGCATAAAGCTGGCTTTAGCCAAGCCTGAAGCGGTGGTTTTATAAACCATTACCGTCAAAAAGGGAGAAAGTAGCTCCCGTACAAACCGTACTGACTTAATACGAGCCCCCTGGTTACTCCATGATGTTAACAGGGAAAAGGTAAACCAGGCAGACTCCTCCGGATTTAAAGGGGGATCAAAAATCATTGGCTGAACCGGAAAAAATATGCTTGTTGACATAAAAGAAATCCAACAAAAGCAAAGAACGAACAAACCATGAAAACAACATGGAAGCAAAGGCAATGATAAAAACCATTTGCAAAAATATGCTATACTGAGCTGTTCAGATGGTATTACCATGGTCGGACAGGATCAAGGCCCCCAATAGGAGTGACAATGATTCAAGTCAGCCAGGTCCCCAAATGACTCGTGGCATATATGCCAGATCAAGAGGCGTGACAATGGTTCGGGTTCGACCATGCCCCCAAGTGATTTTGTGGCCTTAGGCCGACCAAGAGGCGTGACTGGTTCAGACTTGACCATGTCCCCAAATGATCTGGTGGCTGTCGCCTATCAAAGGGTGTTCGTTGGTTCGGACACGACCAAGGCCCCCAGTGATATATAAAAAACAAATGTCAAGGGGTAAACCGGAGGCCGCTTTAAACAGAACCACTCCGTGTAACCTCGCATGATGAGAAAGACAGAGACCCCGCTTTAGCTGAGGCTCCGGTTTGATATATCAAAGATAATATATACATTGTCATGATATGTACATAGATAGAGCCGATGGCTCAAGTATAGTAAGGCCGAAGATGAGCTATATTCCACGGCCTGTTGGTCTCCTCCTCTGATGTACGTGAGTCTTGATGCCCTCGAATATCAATCAGATAGTACGACCCGTTGTGCAAATTCTTGCTGACCACGAAAGGTCCCTCCCAAGGTGGGGATAACTTGTGCATATCCGTTTGATCTTGGATGAGTCGAAGCACCAAATCTCCTTCTTGAAAAGTTCTGGTTCTAACCCGGCGACTGTGATAGCGACGAAGATCTTGCTGGTAAATCGCCGAACGGGCAGCCGCTATATCACGCTCCTCGTCCAATAGGTCCAAAGCGTCTTGCCGTGCTGTCTCATTGTCTGCTTCAACATAAGCTGCCACACGAGGCGAATCGTGCCGGATGTCACTAGGGAGAACTGCCTCTGCTCCATAGACCATGAAAAATGGCGTGTATCCTGTGGACCGGTTTGGCGTAGTATTGATACTCCATAATACAGATGGTAGCTCTTCAACCCAACATCCTGGTGTTCTTTGCAATGGGACCATAAGCCGGGGTTTGATGCCTCGCAAGATTTCCTGATTAGCTCGTTCTGCCTGTCCATTGGACTGGGGGTGTGCCACTGACGACACGTCAAGTCGGATGTGCTCACGTTCACAGAACTCCTTCATAGCGCCCTTGGATAAATTGGTACCATTGTCAGTAATGATACTGTGTGGAAAACCAAACCGGAAAATCACCTTCTTGATGAACTGCACCGCTGTTGCTGCATCACACTTGCTGACAGGCTCCGCTTCAACCCACTTGGTAAATTTGTCAACTGCCACCAAAAGGTGGGTTTTCTTATCCTTGGATCTTTTAAAAGGCCCAACCATATCCAGCCCCCAAGTTGCAAACGGCCATGTTATTGGGATCATCCTCAATTCTTGAGCCGGCACATGAGCACGCCTTGAAAATTTCTGACATCCATCACACCGTTTAACCAAGTCCTCCGCATCAGCATGCGCTGTCAACCAGTAGAACCCGTGACGAAACGCCTTTGCCACCAGAGACTTTGAACCGGCGTGGTGTCCACAATCCCCTTCATGGATTTCTCTTAAGATTTCACAGCCTTCCTCAGGAGAAACACAACGTTGAAACGCCCCTGATACACTGCAATGATGTAATTCACCATTGACAATCGTCATAGACTTGGATCGCCGGACTATCTGCCTGGCCAGAATCTCATCCTCTGGTAACTCCCCCCGGTTCATGTACGCAAGATAAGGAACTGTCCAATCCGGAATAACATGCAGGGCTGCCACCAATTGAGCCTCCGGATCAGGGATAGCCAAATCCACCTCACCTGGGAGCTTGACTGACGGGTTGTGCAACACGTCCAAAAAGACGTTAGGCGGGACCGGTTTACGCTGAGAGCCCAACCGGCTTAAAGCATCCGCCGCTTCATTCTTCCGACGGTCCACATGATCCACTTGATAACCCTTGAAACAACCTGCAATATTATCCACTTCCCGACGATATGCAGCCATGAGCGGGTCCTTAGAATCCCAAGTGCCAGACACCTGTTGAGCCACTAGGTCCGAGTCACCAAAGCACTTAACCCGGCTTAAATTCATCTCTTTAGCCATCCGGAGACCATGGAGCAAGGCTTCGTACTCAGCTGCATTATTAGTACAAGGGAACATTAAGCGGAGAACATAACAAAACTTATCACCTCGTGGGGAAGTTAATACGACTCCAGCCCCCGAGCCTTCCAATTGCCTGGATCCGTCAAAATGAATAGTCCAATATGTGTGATCCGGCTTCTCCTCTGGTGCTTGTAACTCCGTCCAGTCATTGATGAAATCAACAAGTGCTTGAGACTTCACTGCCGTCCGAGGCACGTACTTCAGTCCGTGTGGCCCAAGCTCTATAGCCCACTTGGCAATCCGGCCAGTCGCCTCCCGGTTCTGTATAATATCACCCAAGGGAGCTGAACTGACCACTGTGATGGGGTGCCCTTGAAAATACTGCTTCAACTTCCGACTGGCCATAAAACACCATAGACCAGCTTCTGCCAATGCGGATACCTTTGCTTGGATTCAATAAGCACCTCGCTGATATAATAAACCGGCCGCTGAACCGGATATTCCTTGCCTGCCTCTTTGCGTTCCACCACAATAGCCACGCTAACTGCCCGAGCATTGGCCGCTACGTATAATAATAGTGGCTCCTTGTCGACCGGAGCTGCAAGAACAGGCGGATTGGCTAACTGCCGCTTCAGGTCCTCAAATGCCTCATCAGCAGCTGGACTCCAGACGAAATTGTCTGTCTTCCTCAGCATTTGGTACAAAGGGATAGCCTTCTCCCCGAGGCGGCTGATAAACCGGCTCAGCGCAGCGATTCGGCCCGCCAAACGCTGAACATCGTTGATACACTTCGGTTTAGCTAGGGATGTAATAGCCGTAATCTTCTCCGGATTAGCCTCAATTCCTCTGTTAGACACCAGGAAACCCAGTAACTTGCCTGCCGGAACACCAAAAACACACTTGGCCGGATTAAGCATCATCTTGTAAGCTCGCAAGTTGTCAAAGGTCTCCTTCAAATCATCCACCAGCGTCTCCTTCTGTCTTGATTTTACTACAATATCATCCACATAGGCGTGCACATTGCGGCCGATCTGCTCATGCAGGCAATTCTGTACACACCGTTGATAGGTGGCTTGGGCACTCTTGAGCCCGAAGGGCATAGATACATAGCAGAAGGCTCCAAAGGGAGTAATAAATGCTGTTTTCTCCTGGTCCTTAACCGCCATCTTGATCTGATGATATCCAGAGTATGCATCCAAAAAACTCAAACGCTCACAACCCGCCGTGGCATCAATGATCTGGTCAATACGGGGGAGGGCAAAAGGATCTGCCGGACAGGCTTTGTTAAGATCTGTGTAATCCACACACATACGCCAAGTGCCGTTTTTCTTAAGAACCAGCACCGGATTAGCAAGCCACTCTGGATGGAACACCTCAATAATAAAACCAGCTGCTAAAAGCCTGGCCACTTCCTCTCCAATGGCTTTGCGTCTTTCTTCGTTAAACCGGCGGAGGAACTGTTTCACCGGTTTATACTTAGGATCCACATTAAGAGTGTGCTCAGCGAGTTCCCTCGGTACACCTGGCATGTCAGACGGCTTCCATGCAAAAATGTCCCGATTCTCACGGATGAACTCGATGAGCGCGCTTTCCTATTTGGGATCCAGGTTGGCACTGATAGTGAACTGCTTGGACGAATCGCCGGGCACGAAGTCAACAAGCTTGGTCTCAGCTGCCGATTTGAACTTCAGATCTGAATCATGCTCTGTAGTTGGCTTCTTTAAAGGGGTCATATCCGCCGGATCGACATTGTCCTTATAATACTTCAACTCTTCCGTGGCACAGACCGACTCTGCGTAAGCCGCATCACCTTCTTCACATTCCAAAGCGATCCTACGGTTCCCGTGAACCGTTATCGTCCCCTTGTAACCCGGCATCTTGAGCTGTAGGTAGATATAACAAGGCCGCGCCATGAACTTGGCATAAGCCGGCCGCCCAAACAAGGCGTGATACGGGCTCCGGATCTTCACCACTTCGAAGTTTAATTTTTCCGACCGAGAGTCGTGCTCGTCCCCAAAAGCCACATCTAGGGCTATCTTACCAACAGGATATGCAGATTTGCCTGGCACAACACCATGGAATACCGTATTCGACGGTCTGAGATCCTTGTCTGTTAGTCCCATGCGCCGGAATGTCTCATAGTATAGTATGTTAATACTGCTTCCTCCATCCATGAGCACCTTGGTGAACTTATAACCCCCCACCTGAGGGTCCACCACTAATGCTAACTGGCCCGGATTATCAACCCGGGGCGGGTGATCTTCTCTGCTCCACACGATGGGCTGCTCTGACCAGCGTAAGTAACGTGGTAAGGCCGGTTCAACAGAATTCACCGCTCGCTTGTGGAGTTTTCGGTCGCGCTTATCCAAGCCAGTTGTGAAGACATGGTATTGCCCATTGCTCAACTGCTTTGGCTGGCTCTGATAACCTGACTGCTGCTGCTGCTGCTGCTGGCCGTTCTGATTATTCTGGCTATTGTGACCGCCCTGATTGAAACCTGAACCGGAAGCTCCATCGTGACCCGGACCGTGTAAACCGGATCCTGAACCGCCACCTGACCCATGGTCATACCGGAAGGCATTAGAGTTTTTAAACTCCTGCATAATATAACAATCCTTCCAAAGGTGGTTAGCCGGTGTCTCCTTCGTCCCGTGCTTTGGGCAAGGCTGATTCAACAAATAATTCAAACGGCTTGCGTTAGGATTGGGGGCCCCATTACGATTTGCCGCCTTACCTCTGCGCCGCTGCCCCCTGTCCTGTGCATTAGTGTTGGCCACAAAATCCATGCTACCCTCCGCCTTGCGTTTGCCTCCGTTTCCATGACCCGCCGGTTTGTACTGCTGCTGTTTAGAGTTGCTATTCTTCCTTCCCTTCCCTGTTTCATCATCATCAGGTTCGGGATCCTTGGTACTGTCCGAATCAGCATACTTCACTAAAGCAGCCATGAGGGTTCCCATGTCATTACAGAACCGCTTCATGCGTCCCAATTTCAATTTTAGAGGCTCAAACCGGCAGTTGCCTTCCAGAGTTAAGATCGCAGAGTCAGCATTAATCCTGTCAGACGAGTGCAAAATTTCCGAAACGCGGCGCACCCAACGGGTCGTTGATTCTCCTTCCTCCTGGACACAAGCCGCCAGGTCTACTATGGACTTGGGCTGCTTACATGTATCCTTAAAATTCTGTATAAACCGGGCCCGCAACTGGGCCCATGAGCTGATAGAATTGGGTGGTAGGCTCTTTAACCAAGTACGAGCCGTGCCCTCAAGCATCATGGTGAAGTATTTTGCACATGCGGCCTCATCCACGTCTAGCATCTCCATGGCCATCTCATAACTCTCTACCCATGCTTCAGGGGGTAAATCAGCGGTGTAATTCGGCACCTTGCGTGGACCCTTGAAATCTTTGGGCAGGCGCACATTACGTAAAGCTGGGATTAAGCAAGGCACTCCCAAAGCGGATGTGATCCCTGGTCCGGCAAAGGTTGTAGAATGAACCGGTGTAAGTTGGCCCGCATTATCCTGTGCTGCTAACTCGGCCTCCCTTTGTGCCCGGGCCCGGTCCACCACATCCTGAGCATCGCCAACACCACCTGCCGGGTCATTACCACGGGCCGCTTCACGGCCTCGCGCATTGCTTGATATGGCTGGTTCATCCATGCGCCTGCTATAGCTCCGGCTCGGACGGGGCGTAGAATGAATCCGATCACGGCTGTATGAGTATGCCTCCTGCTGAATCAGCGCAGTCCGGAGAAGCTCCTTAACCCGGCGTGTCTCTATCGCTTGCGGAGAATCCCCTTCGACTGGGATGGCCTCTAACCGTGCAGCGGCCGCAACAAGGTTGTCCATAGGATTAGAATAATGACCTGGGGGCGTCTGGACCGGCGGAAAATTCATAATGTTTTGCTGAGGAGGTTCCATCAGGCGAGGTTGGACCGTCCCCCTGGTCCTGGTGCCTCAATCCGGTTTGTCTCCGGGTACTGCGGCGGATTACTGGGTCCAGCCCCTGGAGTGTGAAAGAGATTTCGGGGGTCAAACCCTAACGGCAGGCGTGATCTGTGCTTCCGCTTCAAAACCTCCTGTGATGCGTTCTGGTCAAGCCGTTCTGCAGCCATCCTGTCTTTTTCTGCTGCCAGATCCGCTTTGGTTTGCACGATCTGTTCTTTCACTTTTGCGATTTCTGCATTATGGGCCTCCTGATCCGCCGGATTGTCCTCTGCCATAAGCGCGGCTAGTGCATCAAACAGATCAGATAGAACTTGAACCGGCGGGTGCACAAGGCCTCCTGCCCCTGCTGCGGCTGCCGCTGCTGATCCGGAGAGCATCGCTGCGGCGGTCGAAGAGTGATTCGCCGCCTGTGCGCCGGCCATGAATATTCCAACCCGGTTGACCTGGCCCGGGGGGTCCGGAATACTATCACCATCGGAACAGCCCCTAATCTGGTCGTCTTGCAACTGGTACAGTGATTCGGTCTCTCCGGTCGAGGACTCGTCATCGGAATACACGACGGTCTCACTACTGTGTTCTGATTCGTCCTCACGCTCTCCTTCGTGGACGACTCCAACGAAGACACGCTTCACGGCCGGTTTAACCCAGGTAGATCTCGCACGCTGAGCCGTCTCGATGAGGTTGGTGCAGATGTCCGGCTCAGGCCCAGGCTCACCGATTTTGCCAATGAAAACGTGTATGCCACCAAAGGGGACCCGGTACCCGTACTCGATTGAATCGGCCTCGGGACCCCATCCTGCGTAGTCGATGTAGATCCTGCCCCGACGACTCTTGGTCATCCGGCCCACAACATAGCCTTCGAATCCCTTGAGCTTGCCCTCCAAGATCGTCAAACCATCGTGCGATAGCCCCACGGTGGGCGCCAACTGTCGTGGATTTGTCACGGCAGATGTCCTAGCGAAAGGACTTAGTCGTGGAGCCATCGCTACGAGTTTATTTGAAGGGGTTAAAGCGGACACAAAGACACGAGGGTTTTATACTAGTTCGGCCCCTTCGATGAAGGTAAAAGCCTACGTCTAGTTGTGATGGAATTGATATGATCTCGATGGCTAGGGAGCAAACAAGCTTCGCCTAGGCTCGAGTTGTGGTTGTCTGTCTTGAACCGCCACCGGGTCGTCCCCTTATATACACGGGTGACGCCCGTCGGTCCATAGAGTCCTAACCGGTTCATACTCGTATTCCGGTTGCTATCTCTCTATTCCTTACTTACAATACAAGTCATACATCCGGTCGGTTTACGGCTACATGTTCTAACCGACTATAGGCCTTGGGCCTTCATCTGTTTACGCCACTAATGAAGTTAACCCGGCCCAAGTAGGCCGGTTTACGCCTAGTGGTAATATCCCCAACAAGGAGGTTCATTAAGGACTTCTCAAAAATTTCTTGGCCTTTGACTAATTTATTACCAAAAGATATACCATTTGTCTTTGATGATGACTGTGTAGAAGCATTTGAAATACTTAAGAAAGCATTGATTTCTGCACCTATTGTTTAGCCACCTGATTGGAATTTACCCTTTGAAATTATGTGTGATGCTAGTGATTATGCTGTAGGTGCTGTTCTAGGACAAAGAGTTGATAAGAAACTAAATGTTATTCAATATGCTAGTAAAACTCTAGACAATGCTCAAAGAAATTATGCTACTACTGAAAAAGAATTCTTAGCAGTTGTATTTGCTTGTGATAAGTTTAGACCTTATATTGCTGATTCTAAAGTAACTATTCACACTGATCATGCTGCTATTAAATATCTTATGGAAAAGAAAGATGCTAAACCTAGACTTATTAGATGGGTTCTCTTACTACAAGAATTTGATTTGCATATTGTTGATAGAAAAGGAGCTGAGAACCCCGTTGCAGACAACCTGTCTAGGTTAGAAAATGTGCTTGATGACCCACTACCTATTGATGATAGCTTCCCTGATGAGCAATTAAATGTCATAAATGCTTCTCATTCTACTCCATGGTATGCTGATTATGCTAATTACATTGTTTCTAAGTTTATACCACCTAGTTTCACATACCAGTAAAAGAAAAAAGTTCTGCTATGATTTGAGGCATTACTTTTGGGATGACCCACATCTTTATAAAGGAGTAGATGGTGTTATTAGACGTTGTGTACCTGAGCATGAACAGGAACAGATCCTACGCAAGTGTCACTCCGAAGCTTATGGAGGACACCATGCTGGAGATAGAACTGCACATAAGGTACTGCAATCTGGTTTTTATTGGCCTAATCTCTTCAAGGATGCCCATAAGTTTGTCTTATCTTGTGATGAATGTCAAAGAATTGGTAATATTAGTAGACGTCAAGAAATGCCTATGAGTTATTCACTTGTTATTGAACCATTTGATGTTTGCGGCTTTGACTATATGGGACCTTTTCCTTCCTCTAATGGTTATACACATATTTTAGTTGTTGTTGATTATGTTACTAAGTGGGTAGAAGCTATTCCAACTCATAGTGCTGATCATAACACTTCTATTAAAATGCTTAAAGAAGTTATTTTTCCAAGATTTGGAGTCCCTAGATATTTAATAACTGATGGTGGTTCACATTTTATTCATGGTGCTTTCCGTAAAATGCTTGCTAAATATGATGTTAATCATAGAATTGCATCTCCTTATCACCCTCAGTCTAGCGGTCAAGTAGAATTGAGTAATAGAGAACTCAAATTAATTTTGTAAAAGATTGTTAATAGGTCTAGAAAGAATTGGTCCAAGAAACTTGATGATGCATTATGGGCCTATAGAACTGCATATAAAAATCCTATGGGTATGTCTCCGTATAAAATGGTCTATGGAAAAGCAAGTCACTTACCTCTCGACTAGAACAAAAGGCTTATTGGGCTATTAAAGAACTTAATTATGATTTTAAACTTGCCGGTGAGAAGAGGTTATTTGATATTAGCTCACTTGATGAATGGAGAACCCAAGCCTACGAAAATGCCAAGTTGTTTAAAGAAAAAGTTAAAAGATGGCATGACAAAAGGATACAAAAGCGTGAGTTTAATGTAGGTGATTATGTATTGCTATACAACTCTCGTTTAAGATTTTTTGTAGGAAAGCTTCTCTCCAAATGGGAAGGTCCTTACGTTATCGAGGAGGTCTACCGTTCTGGTGCCAGAAAAATCAACAGCTCCGAAGGCACAAATCCGAAGGTGGTGAATGGTCAAAGAATCAAACATTATATCTCAGGCAATCCCATAAATGTCGAAACCAATGTTATCGAAACCGTAACCCTAGAGGAATACATAAGGGACACTTTCCGGAACGTTTCAGACTTTGAAAAGGAATAGGTATGTGGTACGGTAAGTAAACCAACTCCAAAACAGTTTTAAGGTAATATTTCTCCGTTTTGGAATATTTAGAAAAATAGAAAAATAAGAAGCAGTCCGGAAAGGACACGAGGCCTCCACGAGGGTGGAGGGCGCGCCCTACCCTACTGGGCGCCCCTACCTCGTGGGCACCTCGTGTTCTCTCCGGACTCCGTTTTCGTACACGACACGTATTTTGGTCAGAAAAAATTCATTATATAATCTCCCGGAGGTTTTGACTCCCGTATCACGCAATTATCTCCTGTTTGTGTTTCGAGCTGTTGCTACTGTAGATTAGAGCAGGATGTCTTCGCAAGAGTCAGTCGGGGAGAGCCGGGTGTCTCATCCGGCACCGAGATCAACGACAAATAATCATGTTGACCCCTTTGGGCCAGCAACGGAGGAAGAGATGGAAGCTAATTTGAAGAGGATAGATGCCATGGAAGAGGATCAAGAAGTCACTTCCCGCCTCCAAGCTGGATTCACAATGGGAGAACTGCAAAGCTCAACTATTCCAAACTCGGTTATCCCTTCCAATGTTAGATTTCTTTCTTATGAGAATATGAAAAAGAGTGTCACTGGTTCTCTCGCAGCTATGCAGCACCCTTGGGTGTAGGGAGCTTTGGCTGTTACAGGAAAACTCTGAATGGAAATAATGGAACTCAAGCAGCAAGTCAACAAGCTTGAGGAGGAGAACCGTATCTTGAGGGGCATCATCGCCAAGAATATCACATCACCGTCCCTGAAAAGAGAGACATAATCACATGGGTATGGACACTCCACTTGGCAACTCCCAAGCTTGGGGGAGTGCCCCAGTATCATATCATCATCACCTTTATCTTTATCGTTTTCCTTAGTTCGATCCTTTTGATAATATCTTGATCTAGTAGAATAAAAGTTCTTAGTATGATTTAGTTGTGAGTTTTTCTTTATTGTCCTTCTATGTCATCGAGTCCGTGAGCTATATAATAAAGATTAGTGTTGAGTCAAGGGCCTGATTATTTTGCCATGATCCTAAAGGAATAAAAGAAAAGAGAAAGAAACAAAGAGATCATATGAGTCTTATGGAGAGTAATGAGCTCACATAGAAAGAATATGATGAATAAAAGTTGTTGAGAGTTGACAAACACAGTTTTGGTCATCGTTGCAATTAATAGGAAGTAATAAAGAAAGACAGGTCTTCACATATAAATATACTATCTTGGACATCTTTTATGATTGTGAGCACTAATTAAAATATGACGTGCTAAAGAGTTGACATTGGACAAGGAAGACAATGTAATGGGTTATGTTTTCTTACATCTGAGATAAATTATATTGTCTTGGATCTTCCAACATGATGAGCTTGCCTTTCCCCTCATGCTAGCCAAATTCATTGCACCAAGTAGAGATACTACTTGTGCTTCCAAATACCCTTAAACCAGTCTTGCCATAAGAGTCCACCATATCTACCTATGGATTGAGCAAGATCCATCAAGTAAGTTGTCATCGGTGCAAGCAATAAAAATTGATCTCTAAATATGTATGATTGATTGGTGTGGTGGAAATAAGCTTTATACGAGCGTGTGATATGTAAGTAATAAAAGTGACAGACTGCATAATAAAGGTCCATATCACAAGTGGCAATATAAAGTGACATTCTTTCGCGTTAAGATTTTGTGCATCCGACCATAAAAGCGCAAGACAACCTCTGCTTCCCTCTGCGAAGGGCCTATCTTTTACTTTTATCTCCTACATTGCATAAGAGTCATGGTGATCTTCACCCTTCCTTTTTACATTTTATCCTTTGGCAAGCACAATATGTTGGAAAGATCCTGGTATATATGGCTAATTGGATGTGAGTTTTCATGAACTATTACTACTGACATTACCCTTGAGGTAAAACGCTGGGAGGCAAAACTATAAGCCCCTCTCTTCCTCTGTGTCCGATTAAAACTCCGTACCCATAAGTATTGCGTGAGTGTCAGCAATTGTGAAATATTATATGATAGTTGAGTATGTGGACTTGCTGAAAAGCTCTTATACATTGACTCTTTCCTATGTTATGATAAATTGCAATTGCTTCAATGACTTAGATTGTAGTTTGTTAGTTTTCAATGAAGTTTACAATTCATACTTGATATTGTGATTGAATTATTACTCTAGCATTAGAGATTATATGACAAGAATTCTATAAGTTGCTATTCTAATAATGATCATGATGCCCTCATGTCCGTATTTTATTTTTATCGACACCTCTATCTCTAAACATGTGGACATATTTTTCGATTTCGGCTTTTCACTTGAGGACGAGCGAGGTCTAAGCTTGGGGGGGTTGATACGTCCATTTTGCATCAGGATTTTATATCGATATTTATTGCATTATGGGTTGTTATTACACATTATGTCACAATACTTATGCCTATTATCCCTTATTTTACAAGGTTTACATAAAGAGGGAGAATGCCGGCAGCTGGGATTCTGGGCTGGAAAAGGAGCAAATATTAGAGACCTATTCTGCACAGCTCCAAAAGTCCTGAAACTTCACGGAAGATGTTTTCCAAATATATAAAAAATACTGAGAGCAAGAACTTCACCAGGGGGGCCACACCCTACCCACGAGGGTGGGGGCGCGCCCTACCCCCTGGGCGCGCCCCCTACCTCGTGGGCCCCCTGGTGGCCCTCCGGTGGCCATCTTCTTCTATATGGAGTCTTTCGATGGAAAAAAAATCATAAGCCATCTTCTCGGACGAAACTCCGCTGCCACAAGGTGGAACCTTGGCGGAACTAATCTAGGGCTCTCGCGGAGCTGTTTTACCAGGGAAACATCCCTCCTGAAGGGGGAAATCATCGCCATCATCATCACCAATGCTCCTCTCATCGGGAGAGGGCAATCTCCATCAACATCTTCATTAGCACCATCTCATCTCAAAACCCTAGTTCATTTCTTGTATCCAATTCTTGTCTGCAATTCCGGGATTGGTGCTAGTAGTGTTAATTACTCCTTGTAGTTGATGCTAGTTGGTTTAATTGGTGGAAGATCATATGTTCATATCCTATATGCATATTAATACACCTCTGATTATGAACATGTTTATGCTTTGTGAGTTGTTACTTTTGTTCCCGAGGACATGGGAGAAGTCTTGCTATTAGTAGTCATGTGAATTTGGTATTCGTTCGATATTTTGATGAGATGTATGTTGTCTCTCCTCTAGTGGTGTTATGTGAATGTCGACTACATGACACTTCACCATTATTCGGGCCTAGAGGAAGGCATTGGGAAGTAATAAGTAGATGATGGGTTGCTAGAGTGACAGAAGCTTAAACCCTAGTTTATGCGTTGCTTCGTAAGGGGCTGATTTGGATCCATATGTTTCATGCTATGGTTAGGTTTACCTTAATACTTTTGTTGTATTTGCGGATGCTTGCAATAGAGGTTAATCATAAGTGGGATGCTTGTCCAAGTAAGGGCAGCACCCAAGCACCGGTCCACCCACATACCAAATTATCAAAGTACCAAACGCGAATCATATGAACATGATGAAAACTAGCTTGACGATATTCCCATGTGTGCTCGGGAGCGCTTTACATCTTATAAGACTTTGTCCAGGCGTGTCCTTTGCTACAAAAAGGATTGGGCCACCTTGCTGCACCTTATTTACTTTTGTTACTTGTTGCTCATTACAAATTATCTGTACCACTTATTTCAGTACTTGCAGAGAATACCTTGCTGGAAACCACTTATCATTTTCTTCTGCTCCTCGTTGGGTTCGACACTCTTACTTATCGAAAGGACTAGAATAGATCCCCTATACTTGTGGGTCATCACTCTGTGCTGGCCGTCGACACTGCCGAGGAGTGGCTATGCCCGTGCACAAGCCGAAGCACTACGCTCCACGCTGGTGATAAACAACTGAGGGCAGCCTCATGGCCGTACCAACCTCAGGGAGCCCCAGAGCTTAGTGTCCGGCCTCACCGCAACGCCTCCTTGGGAGAGCCGCACGAGGGGGCTAGGCACGGGGGCTACACTCGGGTCACGCCCAAGCGTACGCCACCCAACTAGGTCCCTCGGACCTGGTCGTCGCACGCCCCTCCCGAGCTGAGCCTCGGCGAGGGCAAAGGTATGGAGAATGTTTGCACGTCAAGGGGGACTCCTGAGCATCGCGACTCAGGAGCCTAACTGGTCACATAGTCCCTCACTCCTTGGTCCGTCCTGGCCTCCGGTTGGCCCAACGGCGGTTGAGGTATGCGCGGGGATGGGCTCTACTAACATAGAACATTAACCTATCCTCGTGTATCATTCCTATAAGCTGTTTCGTGTCAAGGGGGACTCCTGAGCATCGCGACTCAGGAGCCTAACTGGTCGTGTAGCCCCTCACTCCTTGGTCCGTCCTGGTCTCCGGTCGGCCCAACAGCGGTTGAGGTATGCGCGGGGCCGGGCTCTGCCGACGCAGAACACAAAGCAAATAGGAAGAAAATCACAAAATCTCAATGCAAATATTACAAGACATATTGTTCTCACAATATCAAACGCGAATTGAAACGCCTCCACGAGGCACGTTACATGCTGCAGAAATCTCAACCAGAAAGGAACCGCAAGCCCGTCATCCCTCGACACCGCCAACACCTGCAAGAGGTGCCCCCTCCTGGGTAGCGTCGCCTTCACCTGCATCACCGGCCGAGGGCGCGGGGGCGAAGGCGTCGAACTTCTCCAGCAGAGCTTCCACCTGACCTTTCACGGCTGCGGCGGCGGCTGAGTAGTGTTCATCAGCCACAGGCTTCAGCAGCTCGTCAAGGCTGGTGGCAGGATCGTGAAGATGGAGGTGGCTGAAGACACGTGTCAGCATGGCTGAAGAAAGCATGCGAGCCTCGACCTCTGCCATGGGGCCGATGCCGCGCACAACTTCGTCAAGCGCATCGACCAAGTAGGGGAGCAACCAGGCAGGGCCGTCCTAACTGGTGGCCAACGGCTTCTCCAAGTCCTTCTCATAGAGCAACTTCAGGGCCTCGCGAGACCTCTTCTCCAGATGCGCGAAGGCCGCGTGGTCCTCGGCCAGAACCTTCGCCTTGGCGTCAAGATCGACCCCCTTCCCCTCCAGCTCCTCCAGCCGGCTGCGTTCAGTGGCCTGCGCCTTCGCCAACTCCCCCAGCTCGGCATCGCGGTCCTTGATGGCGTCCTCCCGGGCTTTCATCTCCTCCTCCTTTGCCCGACGGCCGCGAGCTTCCTCTGCGCGCTCATCACGCATGCTCTTCAGCTCATTTTCCAGCGCCTGGCAGCGGTCCTGGGCGGCTTTGGTGTCCTTCATCGCTGCCTCGCGATCGGCCACAGCTTGGGCGACGGCCCACTTCTCCTTCTCGGAGGTCGTCGCGGCCTGGCTTAGCGCTGCTCGGACTGCTGCGTCAGACTGAAGCCAGCCGGAGGCCAGCTCCAGGTGCCCAGCTGCCAGGCATGGATCCGCGCTTAGGAGATCTTCCCGCAGCTGAGCCATCTATGAAAGGGCATGCTCCAAGACAACAGAGGAAGCAGAAGAACCTAGGAATAATGGCGCAGAAGGAGGAAGAGGCGTCGTCACCATGGCCTGAGAGGCAGGAGGCTCCTGAGCCTCTTGGACCTCAGCACCCGAGGCAGACACCGGCACCTCATGAGCCAGCGGCGCTTCAGGGGCTGACTCCTCCCGAGGATGCTCCACCGGGCCTCGCGAGGATGACCGGGCTGGAGAAGCATGAGCATCATCCCCTCCTTTACTCATGGAGAGGGGCGCGGTCGCAGGAGGCAACATGAACTCAAGCGGCACCACCTCGCTCTCCCTTCTCCTCTTAGTCGCAGACGACAGCCTGGTTACACAACAAGGAAAGAGAGTCGGAAACAAGCATCAACAGCAGGAACAAGGCGAGGCGGGGCACTTACTGGTCCACAGCAGCGTAGTCCACCTTCCGCTTGGTGAGATTGAAGCCTGAGAGCTTCACGACTCGAGGCACGGGCGCACTAGCCCCAGAAGCTGAAGAAGGTGCAGCAGTTGAGCCAGAAGCTCCTCCAGCCAGCACTGGAGCAGCAGAAGAATCTCGGGAGATCAGCACCGACCTGCTCCTCGTTGGGATCACAACCAGTTCCTCCTTCTCCTGGGGAGCGTCGGCCTCGTCCCTTTGGGGGTCACTTCCAAGTCTTCCTCCTCCTCTTCTTCCTCCCCGCGGGACTCACCAGAAGACAGCTCCACCGGCGTCTGCGCCACAGGGGCCCAGGTGAGCACCGGCGGCACCAGTCCACGCCCATCAAAGGTCGGCTTGGAGGCTACGATCAGTGCCCCGTCCTTGTGGCGGAACAAGGGAGTAAAGACATTCGGCGGATACTCCTGATCGTCCCCAACCAGGAGTCGGAGAGCTGCAGTCAGCTCCTTGTCGGACAAGGCCTCCGAGCTCAAGGGAACCTTGTCCTCTTCATCCCCAAGTTCCCACAGGGCGCGCGTGCGGGCTTGAAGCGGGACCACGCACAGCACCAAGAATTCCCTCAGGAGCATGGCCCCTGTAATCTTCGCCACCTTTGCGTTGTCAGGCTTTAGGTCGGACTTCATCTGCTCCAGAACCAATGTCGCCCGCTCGTCGGTGAGCTTCGCACAGGACCACCCCTTGTTGGACTGGGGCCTCTCCGTCGGCAGCGTCAAGCGTGGGTGGATGCATTTAGCATCCATCATGGCCCACTTGCTTCGAAAGCCGTCAGCTTTCTTCCCCGTCTTCGAGATCGAGTTGGCCTTGCCGGTCGTGATAAAATTGACACACCTAGAGGCATGACCTTCCTTGGCGCGGAGGAAGAAGAAGTGGCGTAGAAGGGCCACGGACGGCATCACGCCAAGGTACGCCTCACAGTAGTAGGCGAAGATCGACAAGAGCGGGATAGAGTTGGGATGAAGATGCAGCGCTTGTAGTCCGAAGTGATCAAGGACCTCATAAAAGAAGTCAGAGAAGGGGGGAACCAGCCCGATGGCGAGGCTTCTCATGAAGAAGGGGTAGAAGGTTCTTCCCTTAGGCTCAGGCACGTCGGAGCCGGCCCGGAGTCCAGTCTTCCCCTTCTTGTTGCTTTCCCCCGCCGTCAGCAAGCGCGTGGCGGCGAGGCTCTTCTCCGAGACGTTGGGCGAGTCGAGAGCAGGTTCGTACCAAGCCGGCGACGCAGAGGGCTTGACCTTGCGCGACGCCATTAGTCGCTGGTGCGGGAGAAGATGGAAGCAGATCTGAGAATTTCGGAGGGTGGGCGCAAGAAAGAGGATCTGAGCAAGGCAAAGAAAAGCAGTGAAGACAACCACTGCCCACGCCGCCCTACTTGTCAAGTCGGGCAGTTGCCAAGGCAGCATGGGGAAGCGGAGACGCCCACGTCCAATCAACCGCCACTCGTCGACCAAGGCCGCAGCCTGTTGGGGCCCGCGGCGCTCTGCACTTGACCTTTGGCTTCGCCTCGAAGCCAAGCCCGAGCGCGCCTTGGGCCCGGGGGCTACTGTTGGTGTTCTGGGAATGGGGGTCCCCAAACTAGCCAACCTGTGGCCCACGATGTGGCGTTGCTAGTAGGCCTGTACAGCCCATCTTCATCAACAAGGCATTCAAGACCCTCACGAGGGGCCGAGCCTCGTGAGGCGGAGGGTGCAAGACCTCCTCAGGAGCGGCCCCGCCAGGCAGGCTCACGAGGGGAGGAGAGATCAAGGCACGGCAAACCTGACGAGGTTCTCGTGACGTGAGCCATGACGATCGCGCCAGCGTGCGCAGCATCCTTGTTTCCTCTTTGGTACTAAGGGGGCAAGCGCAGGCGCGGAGTATCGAGGCATCAAGCAAAGGTTTCCATATCGGTGCAACGATACCAAGACCAACAGGACGACAATACGGAGGTCACCATGGAGCCCAAGGCGGCGTCACCACCAGAGCCTTTTGCAGGCGAAGACCACTTTTGTTAGGATAAGCTGTACTAGTTGTTCCCTTTCAAATTGGCCGTTGTTGGCTCCCTTCCCGCTCAATATTTGGGGAGAGGACCAGGGCCTCTATAAATAGAACTAGCCACAACCGTAGCTAGGGGGATCTTATATGAGACTAGGGGCGACCTGATCTTAGACTAGAACTAGTTCATCCCCACAATCACATCCACCAAGCACAAGAACACCTCTCCTTAGGAGGTTGTTCTTCCCCCTGTACTATTCATCCTCATCCCGAGAGGCAATCAACCACCACCACACTGGAGTAGGGTATTACACCACAATGGTGGCCCGAACCAGTATAAATCTTGTGTCCCTTGTGTTGCGAGTTCATCGAGTTAGTTCGTAAGATCTTAGCAGAGTTAGGACATGGATCGGTAGGGGAAATCTTTGCGCGCACACCAGAGTTCGAACCTTAAGGGTTTTGCCAGAACCCGTGATCCGACGGCGCACCCTGGGCCCTCGTGACCACCCCGTAAGGCGGTTGGTGCCCTTCTTTCACCACAAGAAAGCTAATATCCGGATAGAGATCATGTCCCAATCGGAGATACAGATCTCCGGGAATTTAAGAAACGGTGAAAGGGCAAAATCAGCCAACGCAGAAACAGAGAGAGACAGAGAGACAAATCAAATCTCGGAGGGGCTCTCGCCCCTCACATGCCATGGAGGCCATGGACCAGAGGGGAAACCCTTCTCCCATCTAGGGAGAAGTTCAAGGAAGAAGAAGAAGAAGAAGAATAAGATGGAGGGCTCTCTCCCCCTCTCTCCCGGTGGCGCCGGAACGCCGCCAGGGCCATCATCGCGGCAACGATCTACACCAACAACTTCACCGCCGTCATCACCAACTCTTCCCCCCTCTATGAAGCGGTGTAACACCTCTTTTTCCTGTTGTAATCTCTACTTAAACATGATGATCAATGCTATATATTGTTTCCCAATGATGTATGGCTATCATATGATGTTTGAGTATATCTGTTTTGTCCTATGGGTTAGTTGATGATCGTGATTGGTTTGAGTTGGATGTTTATTATTGGTGCTGTCATATGGTGTTGGCTGTGTCGCGCAAGCGTGAGGGATCCTTGCTGTAGGGTTTGCAATATGTTCATGATCTGCTTATGGTGGGTGGCGTGAGTGACAGAAGCACATACCCCAGTAAGTAGGTTGTTTGCGTATGGGAGTAAAGAGGACTTGATGCCTTATAATGATATGTTTGGGTTTTACCTTAATGATCTTTAGTAGTTGGCGGATGCTTGCTAGAGTTCCAATCATAAGTGCATATGATCCAAGAAGAGAAAGTATGTTATCTTATGCCTCTCCCTCATATAAAATTGCAATAGTGATTACCGGTCTAGTTATCGATTGCCTAGGGACAAATAACTTTCTCGTGACAAAAAGCTCTCTACTAAAACTAACTTAGTTGTGTATTTATCTAAACAGCCCCTAGCTTTTTATTTATGTGCTCTTTATTATCTTGCAAACCTATCCAAAAACACCTAGAAAGTACTTCTAGTTTTATGCTTGTTCTAGGTAAAGCGAACGTCAAGCGTGCGTAGAGTTGTATCGGTGGTCGATAGAACCTGGGGGAATATTTGTTCTACCTTTAGCTCCTCGTGGGGTTCGACACTCTTACTTATCGAAAGAGGCTACAATTGATCCCCTATACTTGTGGGTTATCAAGACCTTTTTCTGGCACCGTCGCCGGGGAGTCATAGCATGGGGTGTATATTCTCGTGTGTGCAATTCTCTCGTTTATTGACTACATTGACAATGGCATGGGACCCAGATGTCAGAAATCCATTAGGAGGAGCCATTTTTTATTGGCTTGAAATAAGGAGGCACTTGCTTGCGCACTGCCATGACCTTGGCGGGTCCCCGCTGTCATCCTCTCCATGTACAATCATCTCCTAATTGTGTACGCGTCAACCTGGTAGGCCCACAAGTTAGCCTCTAAACCCGTGGCGGACAAATACAACCCATTTAAAAAATAACATCCCATTCCAAACGTTCAAACGGAAAGTTCAACATTCAGAGCAAAGTAACAGGTCTGATCCAGATATAGAGTACTGAACTTCCACGTTGACAACCATCATAGCCAAGTTAACTCTCTACTCCCACTAATACTCTAGTAGTGTACAAGTACTAACTTACTCTTAGCTAACTAGACGATGCCGGCCGCCATCTGCAGTACACGCTAAACGCCGGCACCGGCGTCCTACGCCTCGCCTCGGACTTGCCAGAGGTGCGATAGGGCGCGTTGCTCGTGTGCGTTGGCCCTTTCCATGCTGGCGTGGTCCGCCGAAGCTTTGGCTTCTAAGTGGGAAACCCACTTGACGAGCTTGTAGTAAAATTCGGCGCCGCGAATGTGTGCATGGCTGACAGCCTCCAGGGCTATTTCCCGGGTGTCAACCTCCACGTAGTCGGCCCAGTTTTGGGTGCTCTGCTCGCGACTCAGAGTGTCGGTGCGCTACTACTCCATGTCCCGCCGTTGGCGCAAATCAGCAATACGCTGCTCCTCTGCCAGGCAGTCGCGCTCCAACAACTCCTCATACTCCGCATTGCCATCTAAAGACCGATAGAATGCCTCCTCCCTCCGTCTGCCTTTCGGTGAAAAACCAAACACTAGTTCCGGCGGTGACCGCCTCCGGCTTCGCCTATCGTGGACGGGTGGGGGCATGGCGGACGTGGCAAGAGCGAGGATAAGTGGCGAGCAACGTCAGCTTTTTGGGGGCTTATGAGGATAGGGCGAGTTGGGTGATGGTGCCACCATAGAAGCCTAGGAAACAGTAATTATAGGTGGAAGGTAGGGGAACTAGTGTGCCATGGGAAACGTGACGGTTATCGCGGTCATCGAAATTCAATGCATAAGTAGGCATGGCTTAGCGCGCCAACTTACCGTGGAAAACTAGAAAAACTGAAATTATGACTGTGTCGTCCCGTCCCGTCAGTGGTGCGTCCCGTCCGTGCTGGGTCGCATGCCGGCATGACGGTCAAATGAGTGCACTCGAATCATCCAGATGAGTTACTCCCTGCTTGTCAGTAATGACTTCTTGGATTTAAAAGGCTCACAACAATTAAAGAGCATCTTTTTTCGCATCAGTTAGCTGCCATAATTATGGCCGGCTGCATGCAGCCACTCAGAATCACTTGCATCCAGTACGCGGAGCAGCATGCAACGAGTCGCGGCCGAGGGCACGCATGCAGCCACTTAAATCGCTGGAATTAATTAGGCTTAAACTTCTGCATGCAGTTAATTATTGACATGCCTTGGTCTTGCTGCTTTGTCTCACGGGACTAATAAACCCGGACGGAGGGAGTACCTTGGTTGGTGAGATTTTTGAATTAAGCCCTGCAAACCAGAAATGAGGTACTAGTACATGCGTGATTCGCTATTTATTCATGTAAGATCGAGTAGGTTGTTTCTTAAATTGAGCCTTGCAAACCTGAAAGGAGGTAGTACGTGCGTGATCCTCTATTTATCCGTGTAGGATCGAGTAGGTCGGATAGTGTACGTGTAGGATCGAGTAGGTCCGATGGTGTACGTGTACGATTGCATTAGTTGATGAACGTTAGCTGGGAGATAGGGCATTTGCGAACGTTTTTGCTGGCAGTTTCTTCAGATTCGCATGGAATTTTCTTCAGAGCAGATTGTGAGTTTCTTCAGACGTAGGCTTTTTTATTCAAAAAACTGCCACTTCGGATCTTGCGTCACAACTAAAACTGCTAGGAGCGCATTAGTAGGCTAGCTAGTGATCGATCAGTAACTTGTAAACACTGAGCGGACAGAAATAAGGAACTATTGTTAACTTGTAAACACTGAGAACACAGAAATAAGGATCATGATGTGCACAGCAGTAAGAGCCGATCCGTTCGAAATGTTCACACGAGACTCACAGGCCTGACATTGTAATATGTTCACATTAGTAGCCCAAATTCAAAACCAACTAGTATGATTCCCATACATAAGATCAACATGTTAATGCATCTCAATGATTCACAGATCATATACAAATATGTAGCTCCAAAAGCAAAGATCTAGAAAAAACATATGTTCTTCCTACTAACATGGATGCTTCTCTTGTCCAACATTCAGTACAGATTGAAAGACAAATTTTTTTGTGAAGTCTACAATTCCTCTTGCAAACGTAAGTGGTTTCACCAATAGTTGGAACCATGAGAATGAACCACACATGATGGAGGAACATCCACTGCAATATGATTTGGTCTTCTCTCGATCACACGGCGACACTATTTTCGGAATACAAACTTTAACTTAGGCAAAATGATGCCCATTGTATAAACAAACCAAAGCAATGGAGCACCTAGTGTTGGCCAATAAATAGTATGGTACTACTTTTCTGCAGTCCATGAAATGACTATCCAATATTTCCGTGTCTATTTTCAAATGGCACTGCATGCAGTGACTATACTATTCTCTTGTGCAGTTCAACCAAAATTGTGGTCACTTTGTTTGTTTGCCAAATAGCAACGGGCAGACATCTTTGTCTGCATAAATATCAAGCAGCTAGTAAACATATACCCACCTTGTATTTTTGGTTTAAACACATCTCTTCCTCTTAGCATCTGTCATGTTTTGCACTAGACAATTTTATACAATCATGTTTTGCCCTGGACAATTTCATACTGAATTGATTTGCTAGTTCGGAGCAGAAATATAGCGCCTATTCTTCATCAGACCAAGGATATCCATGTTCGCAGTGATGGAAGAGGTGAAATCGATACAACCAAAATTGAGCATGCAATCATTGAATCCTGTCCTGCACCTCCAATGTAGGTCCACCCTGCCAATAAATTCACATGTAAACCACTAGTATTACTATCTAATGACAGTACAAACAGAGTAGCAAGATAGTAGCAAACCATGTACCTTCGTAATGAACAGCTCATAGTGCCACCAATTGGATATAAATGTTTGGAAGAAAACATGCTCCTAAATGTTGAACCATTTAGACTTTTTGTGCAGTTCCACTAAAATCGAGCATCCCTGTTTGCATATATATTGAAAGTGTGATTACTATAAAAGTGGCACTAGTTGAAGCATAGACTGACAAATATAAACATTCCAATTTCTTAATGGGAAAAGGTAGCAAGACTGTTTCTAACCACCTGTTTGAAGGAATAAATAAGGCAACAGTGGCTGATGTCAGGAAGGCATATATAGTTCTTTCTGAAAGAATGATCGATTCCTAACCTTTCCTCTTCTTTTAAGCATATTTTGTACAGTTCAACTAAAATAAAATTCCATCACCGCCCTGACAATTCAGTGACACTGTACAAAAGGAAATGACTTAACATTACATCATGATGTCAGGTATGTAGTCGACAAGCATTAGAGACAAACATACAGACCTCCTCCGATAACATAATGAACGTTAATTTTAACAAAGGTGTGACTAGCTTTACTGGGATAATTTGAGTGAACTCTACACCCTCTGTTCCTTAATATAAGACGTTTTCGTAGTTCAATTTAAAGTACCCAAACGTCTAGTATTTAGAAAAACGGGTAGTAGTTTTCTTGAGCACATATCTGGGAAAGCTTGCCACACTTTATTTATGTCCATACGCTAATGCAACACCATTTGAATAGTACAAATATACACTAATCCAGTGGCCAGTGCAACAGTAGAGTAGTTATTTTATTACAGGGTACAGTACAATGGTTTTACTGAACAGATTTCAATAAACTCTAGCACTAGAAGATTTCTATAAGAATTAACAATATAAAATGTAAAGGTAACAAGTTTCAGCATTGGTATACTATCTGTGCATGAGCATTAAACCAAATACAAAAGTCTGAAGGTAACTAGCATTTTAACTATTGATAGTATAAAAAATTGCAAACCATGTACCTTCAAGGAAAATATCATTTCGAACTCGAGGGGACCTAAAAATTGCTATCCCGATCTTGATAATCGGTCAAACATAAAAACTTGATCGAACGAATCAAGAGAACGGCCGGAGGAGGAGGTGTGCACTCTTGACCTTTCCTCTTGACACTGTACAAAAAAATTGACTTATCTCATGAAAGTGAGGTATGTAATCGATAAGCATTAATAGTGCAAAAATCTGAATGTAGTAACAAGATTCATCATTGGTATACTAGCTGTGCAACAGCATTAGAATGCCTTAGCTGAAAAATCTTTAATACATCCACAATCAACAGTTAACCCTGAAATAATCCAGTGACATTAAATGGCATTGCTTAAATTTATTGGTGGCATTAGACTGAGTGTGGCATTAGTTAAATGTGGCATCACTTTAGCAGTAGCATTGCTTGACTTGACTGCCGACGCTATACCAACAGCAAAAAAGTGGCAATAAGAGCATGGGAGGCCCATTCAAACAGTGGGCGCACCAGTACGATGTAACTCCACGGATGCATAGAGTGGTGAGGGAGGTATGGTTGCCCAGAGCAACAAATATCCAGGCAGCATATGTGGATTACGTCCCATTTTTGTTCTCTTTAGCCACCTTTCCCTATGTGAGAACAACAATCGATCGACCTGGTCATTCTCTATTGCGTTATCTTGCCTTTCTACCTGCTTAAATTTATCGGTGGCATTAGACTGAGTGTGGCATTAGTTAAATGTGGCATCACTTTAGCAGTAGCATTGCTTGACTTGACTGTTGGCGCTATACCAACAGCAAAAAAGTGGCAATAAGAGCATGGGAGGCCCATTCAGACAGTGGGCGCACCAGTACGATGTAACTCCACAGATGCATAGAGTGGTGAGGGAGGTATGGTTGCCCAGAGCAACAAATATCCAGGCAGCATATGTGGATTACATCCCATTTTTGTTCTCTTTAGCCACCTTTCCCTATGTGAGAACAACAACCGATCGACCTGGTCATTCTCTATTGCGTTGTCTTGCCTTTCTACCCTCCTTCAACTAAGAGATACGAGACTCATTCCTTAGCTACTGATTTTCCCCTTTTCAACCTAGACGCGGGTTCAATGCCTACTCTCTTGGACAATACAGTCTCCCTTCCTTTCCTTATTCAACCCAGACATGGATTAGTCTGCATGAAGTAAGGTTTCCTTTAATAGTGCAAGTTAAGTTTTTCGTCTACGTGACCAGCAGAGCAGAGGATAGCAAATTGGGAAGATGGTGGAGTGTAAAAAGATACACATGTAGCGATGTGGCAGATGGGGCAATAGAACAAGGGTATGGTTCGAAAAGAGGTAGCATACCTGAGGGTCGGTGGGAGGTGGTTTCGCTTGTGGTCGTCGTCCTCCGCACACACCACGGCAGCGAGCTTGGGGACGATGGCCATCCTGCGTGGGCGCTAGGTCTGAGAGGACGGCCTTGTCGTCAGTGTGTGACCTCGCTCCCCGAGGAGTGCGTCAACGCTGCACGTCCTTTTCTCCCCCGACGAATCCGTGACCACCAGTGAGGAGGGACAGGGAGGCCGTCTTTTTTAGATCTGGAGAGAGGGTGATAGTATGAGAAGCAAGTGGGTAGCCGTTAGCAAGAAAGCGCTGAAGCTCCAGCCTATATATCTTTTTTATACTACTAGTACTAGAGGTGTAGTAGTGGTAGAGTAGTTTATATTTTCTCTGCATACAGTACCAGTTAGTCATGCTTCAAAATTGAACGACACACCATTAAAAAAATAAAGTCGAGAAATAATGCGGCACTTCGGGCCAACGCGGCCAGATCGCATTTTTCACGAGAAATGACACACCATGTTTCGTTGACATGTGGTCCCGTTCCAACATGTGAGTGAGACGTCGGTGAGTCCTTTTGTACAATTTCTGAACGCATGTCTATGTAGACCGGGGTGCCTCTTCGTGTACCGTGGCAACCGTCCACCGCCTCTTCGCCTTCCCCTCTCAATTTGGAACTGTTGTCGCATGCTCTTACTCCCTCCTCCATTTGCCTTCACCCTTCCTTCTGCCATTGTTCGATCGTATTCTCCATGGAGGGAACAAGCCAGAAACGACCATGTTATTCTTGCCCCGATCTGAAAGATGACGTGGTGGAGGAACTCATTGATCGGTGCAACGTCATCAACTCGGCTAGCATGGCAGGTTCGTTCAAGACCATTCTCGACTAAACTAATAACATCATTACAAGGAACCCAAGGGTCCAGGAGTGGTTTGATATCCCTTATCTTCTTTGCTATAAGCCTGTTCGCATGGGCGCGGACGACGGAGGCCTCGCCTTGTGCAAGTTGATGTCGCTTGATAACGATGCGTGTGATGTCAAGATGCCATCGCTTAAGGGTAAGGCCTGGGGCGGTGCAAATGGAGATTGGGTTGTTTATATTGGGTACAATTGCGAGTGGGAACTTGTGAATGTGTACACTCGTCAGCGGATTCCACTTCCAAAAATCTCAGAGTACCCTGAGGTTAAGCACACAGATGACCTATGTATGTTCAAATACGATCATGGTGGTTGTCGTCTACGCAAGATAGCAATTTGTCGAGTTCCCAACCGCTCTTGGAATTATGAGAACTATGAAATTGTTGCTATCTTCGACAAGCTTGTTGTCGCCGTTACTGATTCCACGGTCCGTCCATGGATATTGCTCAAAAATCAGTTTCTGTACATGGATGAGTACTGTGATGCAATTGAATACGAGGATCTTGTGTTTGCTGCCTCCACTCGTGGCACTGTTTTTGCATGGGATCCTCGTAGTTTCAGTAGATTTGTCTTCCACTGTAATTATAATTGTTTCATGCACATGCATGTGGGTTAGCAAGTTTCCTTTTACTAATTAACCTTCTTCTGTTTCCAAGGTCCTGTGAACATTCCACCACCTATACTTTAAAAAAATTATAACCAAGGGGGACATGACGATGGTGATGATCACGAGCATGAGGACGAGCATGACTTTCATACTCAGTGGCGCCTGTCAACTAATTTCGATGGATCACCTCTTCTTGTCTGTATACAGTGCACTGAGATGTTACTACTGAGGGAGAACATGTTGTCTCCCATGGTCACCCTCTTCGGACCTATTCCAATGCCCGTTGCAATGTATTCGAGATGGATACTAGTGTGCTAGCGCCAACACCTTCTCCCTGGTACAGTATTGATAGTCTTGGAGAAAACTCGCTCTTCCTTGGAGAAAACTATGCAATCATGGTGAAAGGCGATCCAGCTGTTGTTGACACAATGTTACTACCATTTATGAGAAGCAACTGTATCTATACCTCGGACATTGCAGTGTTTCCCTACACTGGTCCTAATATATGCCGCTTCAGCCTAGATGATCAGTCCTGGGTTGCTCTAGATATTGACAATAGCTAGCCCTTCCCAGAGCACCTATGGTTCAAAGCAAGCGTTTCCAACGCCGAGGATTGGTTGAGTTGAAGTTCATTTCATTGCTTGTTATTTGTTGTGTGATGAAAACTTCAGTATTTACTAGAATGTTTTGTTGGAAATAATCCTTGTTGTCATTGTGTATTGATGACTTGTTGTATGTAATGAATGGTACATTTGCAAATGCATGTCATAGACTCAATTTATGAATGGTTTTCGAGTCACTTCTTGGAGTGTGAGTACCGTAGTAGTATAGCCAGCATCCGGTTAGTATATGAAGTTGCCACATCACATAGAGCTAACCTGATATTGGAGTATGCTAGCCCTCCACCGGAGCGCCGCTTCAAATGGCGGACGAAGTGAGAGGTTGCGTCACCTTGTGTCCAGATCTGAGATGCCACGTGTACCAGATGAATGACTCCAAGTTCGACCACCGTGATGCTAGGTGCGAGCCGAGGAACACTGTTGGAGAGACCCCCCACATAATTTTCCTACATTGTTCGTTTGATTCATAGGATAGAATTCTATAGGATTTTTTTTCCTATGTAATCATGTTTTAATTGGCAATCTAGCATCCACTCCAACTTTTGTTTCACTTCCTTTGTTCCTACGAAGAGAGTACTTGCTCTAAATGATGTGCCGCTGCAAGAGCCGCCTATATTAATTAACCATGCTCTAAAAAGGTGGACCAGCTTTGGCTATAGTAGTACTGTACTAGGTTAGTAGGTGACCTTGCGGTTGGCTCTTCTCCTATTCCGGGAGTCGAACAATAATGATGGTACTACAGTAGTACTTCTGGCAATCTGACACCAAATGAACTGCTGCACGTCCACCGCTTGTAAGCAAAAGTTTCTCCTCATGCTGCCAGCCACCGCGCACGCGTTGGCGAGGGGGAAGGTGTAGCAAGAAAGCTTCTCGTCGTTCTGCGAGTTGACGGGACACATCAAAGTTATTTATTAGTACTCTCTTCAAAAAGGGCCAACCATGTCCATGGCTATCATCCTGTGCTCTGTCATTGAGTACATGCACTATTCATGTGCCATCGAGGAGAAAAAATATTGCATAGTACTAGGTGCCATCGAAGTGCACAACTCACTTACGCACTGCATATCTCCATTTTCTTGCATGACACGCCACCTTGATGCTAGATGTCCCGCGTGTCATGGAGGCATACAGTATGATTTTTAAAATGGAGGCATATAGATGTCCCGCGTGTCGGCAAAAGTATGAACAAAGCTCATGTCTTAAACGAAAGAGTGGAAGAACATAGATTCCCGATGACTGAGAAGGAGCAACAAACCTCGCGGTGGAGCGTTTGCACTGATAATATTTTATATTATTCAGCGATATAAAATCAACCAAATCTCTCCACGTTCCTATACCATTCTATAGTATGAAGAATAAATTTGAATGTAAGCCATTGATTCACTCTATCCAATGGTCATAGTTGGAAAATCCAAACAAAACCAAGCATTGGATCAACTCTTTTAGCACTTAGATTGTTGCCGCCTGCCCACCTAGCCCACCTATATATCCGCTCATGTGTGATGACCACAGGAGCTATCCACTCAGACTGTATGTTAAAAAATAAAGGTCGATAACTAATGCGGCACCTCAGGCCAACGCGGCCAGATCGCATTTTGCACGAGAAATTACACACCATGTTTCATTCACATGTGGTCCCGTTCCAACATGTCAGTGAGAAGACGGCGAGTCCTTTTGTACAATTTCCGAACAAACGTGTAGGCCGGGGCACCTCATCGTGTACCATGGCAAACTGGCAACCGTCCATCGACCCTTCGCTTTCCCTCTCAATTTGGAACTTCTATCGCACGCTCTTCCTCCCTCCTGCCATTGTTCGATCGTCTTCTCCATGGAGGCAACAGGCCGGAAATGACCCCATTATTCTTTCCCCAATCTGAAAGATGACGTGGTGGAGGAACTCATTGATCGGTGCAACATCATCACCTCGGCTAGCATGGCAGGTTCGTTCAAGACCATTCTCAACTCAACTAATAACATCATTACAAGGAACCCAATGGTCTAGGAGCGGTTTGATCTCCCCTATCTTCTTTGCCGTGACCCTGTTGACTGGCGCGGGGACGAGGGAAGCCTTGCCTTGTGCAAGTTGATGCCGCTTGATAATGATACGTATGATGTTAGGATGCCATCGCTTGAGGTCAAGGCTTGGGCAGGCGCAAATGGAGATTGGGTTGTTTATATTGGGTACAACTGCGAGTTGGAACTTGTGAATGTGTACACTCGTCACCGGGTTCCACTTCCGAAATTCTCAGACTGCCCAGAGGTTGAGCACACCGGTATTCTACGCACATTCAAATACGATCATGGTGACTGTCTTCTATGGAAGATAGCAATTTGTCGAGTTCCCAACCTCTCTTGGCATTACAAGAACTATGGAGTGGTTGCTATCTTCGACAAGCTTGTTGCTGTCCTTCGTGGTTCGACTGGATGGATATTGCTCAAAAATTAGTTTCTATACACGGATGTATATTGTGATGCAATTCAATATGAGGGTCTTGTGTTTGCTGCCACCACTCATGGCACTGTTTTTGCTTGGGATCCTCGTAGTTTTGGTACGTTTGTCTTCCACCATAATTATAATTGTTTCATCCACATGCATGCGGGTTAGCAAGTTTCCCTTTACTAATTAACCTTCTTCTTGTGTTTCCAAGGTCCTGTGAACATTCCACCACCTATACTTGAAAATTTTTATAACCAAGGGGGAGATGACAATGGTGATGATCACGAGCATGAGGACGAGGAGGGCCCATATACTCAGTGGCGCCTGACAACTTATTCTGATGGATCACCCCTTCTTGTATGTATACAGCCCACTGCTAATGTTACTACTAAGGAAGCAGGTGTTGTCTCCCATGGTCACACTCTCCGGACCTATTCCAACACCCGTTGCATGGTATTCTGGATGGATACTAGTGTGCTAGCGCCAAAACCTTCTCCCTGGTACAGTATTGATAGTCTTGGAGAAAACTTTCTCTTCCTTGGAAAAAACTATCCAATGATGGTGAAAGGCAATCCAACTGCTGTTGACACAACGTTACTACCAGTTATGAGAAGCAACTGTATCTATACCTCGGACATTGCGGTGGTTCCCTGCTACCTCTTGAGCATGCGTTGGTTTTCCCTTGAAGAGGAAAGGGTGATGCAGCAAAGCAACGTAAGTATTTCCCTCAGTTTTTGAGAACCAAGGTATCAATCCAGTAGGATACCACGCGCGAGTCACCTCGTACCTACACAAACAAATAAGAACCTTGCAACCAACGTGATAAATGGGTTGTCAATCCCTTCACGAACACTTGCAAGAGTGAGATCTGATAGAGATAATAATAATAATAAGATAATATTTTTGGTATTTTTATGATATAAATTGAAAGTAAAGATTGCAAAATAAAATAGATTGGAAACTTGTATGATGGAAAATAGACCTGGGGGCCATAGGTTTCACTAGTGGCTTCTCTCAAGATAGCATAAGTATTACGGTGGGTGAACAAATTACTGTCGAGCAATTGATAGAATTGAGCATAGTTATGAGAATATCTAGGTATGATCATGTATATAGGCATCACGTCCGTGACAAGTAGACCGACTCCTGCCTGCATCTACTACTATTACTCCACACATCGACCGCTATCCAGCATGCATCTAGAGTATTAAGTTCATAGGAACGGAGTAACGCTTTAAGCAAGAAGACATGATGTAGAGGGATAAACTCATGCAATATGATATAAACCCGATCCTTTGATCCTCGATGGCAACAATACAATACGTGTCGTTTCCCCTACTGTCACTGGGATCGAGCACCGCAAGATTGGACCCAAAACTAAGCACTTCTCCCATTGCAAGAAAGATCAATCTAGTGGGCCAAACCAAACTAATAATTCGAAGAGACTTGCAAAGATAACCAGTCATACATAAAAGAATTCAGAGAAGATTCAAATATTGTTCATAGATAATCTTGATCACAAACCCACAATTCATCGGATCTCGACAAACACACCGCAAAAAGAGTTACATCGAATAGATCTCCAAGAAGATTAAGGAGAACTTTGTATTGAGATCCAAAGAGAGAGAATAAGCCATCTAGCTAATAAGTATGGACCCGAAGGTCTGAGGTAAACTACTCACACATCATCGGAGAGGCTATGGTGTTGATGTAGAAGCCCTCCGTGATCAATGCCCCCTCCGGCGGAGCGCCGAAAAAGGCCCCAAGATAGGATCTCACGGGTACATAAGGTTGCGGCGGTGGAATTAGGTTTTCGTGGTGCTCTCTGATGTTTTCAGGGTACGTAGGTATATATAGGAGGAGGAAGTAGGTCGGTGGAGCCACGAGGGGCCCACGAGGGTGGAGGGCGCGCCCCCTGCCTCATGGCTTCCTCGTTGGTTGCTTGACGTCCACTCCAAGTCCTCTGGATCACGTTTGTTCCAAAACTCATGCCCCCGAAGGTTTCATTCCGTTTGGACTCCGTTTGATATTCTTTTTCTGCGAAACACTGAAATAGGCAAAAAAAACAGCAATTTGGGCTGGGCCTCCGGTTAATAGGTTAGTCCCAAAAATAATATAATAGTGTATAAATAAGCACATTAAACATCCAAAATAGAATATATAATAGCATGGAACAATCAAAAATTATAGATACGTTGGAGACGTATCAAGCATCCCCAAGCTTAATTCCTGCTCGTCCTCGAGTAGGTAAATGAGAAAAACAGAATTTTTGATGTGGAATGCTTCCTAACATATTTCTCAATGTAATTTTCTTTGTTGTGGCATGAATGTTGAGATCCAAAAGATTCAAGATAAAAGTTTAATATTGACATAAAAATAATAATACTTTAAGCATACTATCTAAGCAAACATGTCTTCTCAAAATAACATGGACAAAGAAAGTTATCCCTACAAAATCGTATAGTTTGGCTATGCTCTATCTTCATCACCCAAAATATTAAATTATGCACAACCCTGATGACAAGCCAAGCAATTATTTCATACTTTTGATGTTCTCAAACTTTTTCAACTTTCATGCAATACATGAGCATGAGCCATGGACATAACACTATAGGTGGAATAGAATGGTGGTTGTGGAGAAGACAAAAAGGAGAAGATAGTCTCACATGAACTAGGCATATCAATAGGGCTATGGAGATTCCCATCAATAGATATCAATGTGAGTGAGTAGGGATTGCCATGCAACGGATGCACTAGAGCTATAAGTGTATGAAAGCTCAACAAAAGAAAATAAGTGTGTGTGCATCCAACTTGCTTGATCACGAAGACCTAGGGCAATTTGAGGAAGCCCATCATTGGAATATAAAAGCCAAGTTCTATAATGTAAAATTCCCACTAGTTTATGAAAGTGACAATATAGGAAACTCTCTATCATGAAGATCATGGTGCTACTTTGAAGCACAAGTGTGGAAAAAGGATAGTAACATTGTCCCTTCTCTCTTTTTCTCTCATTTTTTATTTGGGCCTTCTTTCTTTTTTTCTTTTGGCCTCTTTTTTTTCGTTCGGAGTCTTATCCCGACTTGTGGGGGAATCATAGTCTCCATAACCCTTTCCTCACTCGGACAATGCTCTAATAATGATGATCATCACACTTCTTTTTTACTTACAACTCAAGAATAACAACTCAATACTTAGAACAAAATATGACTCTATGTGAATGCCTCCGGCGGTGTACCGGGATATGCAATGAATCACGAGTGACATGTATGGAAAAATATGAATGGTGGCTTTGCCGATGTCAACTACATCATCATGCATGGCAATATGACAATGATGAAGCGTGTCATAACTAACGGAATGGTGGAAAGTTGCATGGCAATATATCTCGGAATGGCTATGGAAATGCCATAATAGGTAGGTATGGTGGCTGTTTTGAGGAAGGTATATGGTGGGTGTATGATACCGGTGAAAAGTGAGCGGTAATAGAGAGGCTAGCAAATGTGGAAGGGTGAGAGTGCGTATAATCCATGGACTCAACATTAGTCACAAAGAACTCACATACTTATTGCAAAAATCTATTAGTTATCGAAACAAAGTACTACGCATATGCTCCTAGGGGGATAGATTGGTAGGAAAAGACCATCGCTCGTCCCCGACCGCCACTCATAAGGAAGACAAACAATAAATAAATCATGCTCTGACTTCATCACATAACGGAGAATCACAAACTTCAACACAAGTATTTCTCAAATTCACAACTACTCAACTAGCATGACTCTAATATCACCATCGCCATATCTCAAAACAATTATCAAGTATCAAACTTCTCATAGTATTCAATGCACTTATATGAAAGTTTTTATTATGCCTAAAAGAAAATTACCATGCTATTCTAAAGGACTCTCTAAATAATATAAGTGAAGCATGAGATATCAATTATTTCTGTAAAATAAAACCACCACCGTGCTCTAAAAGACATAAGTGAAGCACTAGAGCAAAAACTATATAGCTCAAAAGATATAAGTGAAGCACATAAAGTATTCTAATAAATTCTGATTCATGTGTGGCTCTCTCAAAAGGTGTGTATAGAAAGGATGATTTTCGTAACCTAAAAAGCAAAGACTCAAATCATACAAGACGCTCCAAGCAAAACACATACCATGTGGTGAATAAAAATATGGCTCCAAGTAAAGTTACCGATGAACGAAGACAAAAGAGGGGATGCCTTCCGGGGCATCCCCAAGCTTAGGCTTTTTGGTATCCTTGGATTTTACCTTGGGGTGCCTTGGGCATACCCAAGCTTAGGCTCTTGCCACTCCTTGTTCCATAATCCATCAAACCTTTACCCAAAACTTGAAAACTTCACAACCCAAAACTTAACAGAAAATCTCAAGAGCTCCGTTAGTGAAAGAAAACAAAACACCACTTCAAGGTACTGTAATAAACTTATTATTTATTTATATTGGTGTTAAACCTACTGTATTCCAACTTTTATATGGTTTATAAACTCCATTACTAGCCATAGATTCATCAGAATAAGCAAACGACACACGAAAAACAGAATCTGTCAAAAACAGAACAGTCTGTAGTAATCTGTATCAAACGCATACTTCTGAAACCCCAGAAATTCTAAAATAAATTGATGGACGTGAGTAATTTTTTTATTAATCATCTGCAAAAATAATTAACTAAATATCACTCTCCAATAAAAAAATGGCAGCAATTCTCGCGAGCGCAAAAGTTTCTGTTTTTTACATTAAGATCGCAAAGACTTTCCCCAAGTCTTCCCAAAGGTTCTACTTGGCACAAACACTAATTAAAAACAAAAAACACAACAAAAACAGAGGCTAGATAAATTATTTATTATTAAATAGCAAGGAAAAATATTGGGTTATCTCCCAACAAGCGCTTTTCTTTAAAGCCTTTTAGCTAGGCATTGATAATTTTAATGATGCTCACATGAACGACAAGAATTGAAGCACAAAGGGAGCATCATAAAACATGTGACAAACACACTTAAGTCTAACATACTTTCTATTCATAGGTATTTTATAAGCAAACAAATTATCAAGGCGAACAAAAACTAGCATATGCAAGGAAGAAGAAAGGAATAATACTAATCTCAACATAACGAGAGGTAATTTTGTAACATGAAAATTTCTACAACCATATTTTCCTTTCTCATAATAATTACATGTAGGATCATAATCAAATTCAACAATATAGCTATCAGATACAATATTCTCGACATGATCCACATGCATGTAAAGTTGACACTCTTCCAAAATAGTGGGATTAACATTAACTAAAATCATGACCTCTCCAAACCCTCTTTTATCAAAAAATTCACGAGATTGAAAATTCTCCAAATATGTGGGATCTAAAGTCCACACTCTTCCAAACCGACTTTCAATATTATTACAAACATTATTATCAATCTCATATTCATCATGAGGCTTAAATAAATTTTCAAGATCATAAGAAGAATCACCCCAATCATGATCATTGCAACAAGTAGTAGAAATAGCAAAACTAGCATCCCCAAGCTTAGGATTTTGCATATTATAAGCACAATTGACACTAATAGAATTTATACTATCATCATTGCAATCATGCTTTTTATTCAAAGATCCATCATGAATCACTCCATTAAGAACTTCATCACAATTTCCAGATTCACGAATTTCAAGCAAAACTTCATAAAGATAATCTAGTGCACAAAACTCCCTAGCAATTGGTTCATCATAATTGGATCTCTTAAAAAGATTATCAAGTTGATTAGGATCCATAAATCTTAGGTTCTATGTTTAGCAATGTCACATCCCTACTTCTGGTCTGCTCTGGGTTAGCTAGTCTTGTGTTGCATCATGTTTAAATTTCTCTTAAACCTGAAATGGGGATCAATAAACCCCAGCACCCCCCCTGAAAATACCAGGTTCAACTAAAAACCATTTCAATGAATCCAAAATGCCCTTCACAAAAGTTCATCATTTTTGAATTGGTCTAGAACCTCTCCCAAAAATGGTGCACATTTTCTAGGCCATTCTGGATTCTTTAATTAAATTATATAGTATTGCATTTGGGCATTTAATTGCTAATAATATTTTGAATGCTCAAATAATCACAAACTAAAATGTTTGCTGTTGGAAATATTCCAAAGAGTGACATGGAGCAGTTTCATGATTTTTGGAGATACCCTGTCATTTTTAATAAAGCCAAACACAATTACAGAAAATAGAAAACATAAAAGGAATGAGAGAGAGAGGAGAAAACCTTACCTGCCGCTTACCTCCTGGGAGCCCACCTGGCCCAACTCCAGCTGGCCCAGCCCACCGTAGTCGCCACCGTCTTCAACCTCCTGCCAGTAGGCAGGAGGGCGTGTGCTCGACGCGCACCAACACGCGCGCACCACCTCCTGCTTGCTGCCGCCTTCCCGACGTCGCCCTGGAGATGCCACGCACCTCTCTGCCTCTCTCTCGCTCTTTGGTTCTCTCCCCCCCCCCTCGCTCCTCTGCTTTCCCTCCCCATGGCCGAGCATGCCCACCGCCACTGACGCCATTCGCCGCGGCCAGAGCCATTGCCCCGCCTCTCCGTCGTGTCTAGAAGAACCGCCCCGTCGCCCTACTCCTCCTCGTCGAGCCGCACGGGTCGGCAAGCCCCGCTTCATCCTGAACACCACCGTCTTCTTCCGCGGGATCCTGCGATCCCCGTCGTTGCTCCGTCGTCTGCAGGCCTTCCCCGAGCCCGACAAGTACTTCAATCAACGCGCTTGAGCCTCCGGTCACTTTCCCCCTAACGCTGCGTCCTTTTGCACACCGTAGCCGTCGTGTTCATCGAGGCCGAATCTCACCTCCGCCCGAGCTCGTCGCCGGCGTCAGTCCGGTGACCCTTTGGTCATGCTAGCATGCCCAACAGCCTCGTTAGCACGTGAAGCTACTGTAGATGCCAAGCAACACATGCCTTGCTCACTATAGCGACGAATCCGACGATGCCCGAGCTCCGGTCGCCGCTGACCTCGACGCCGTCGACGTTTCCGGCCGCCCCAGCAAGTGCTGCTTGCACCGTTGGATGTGCGCGTTCTCCAGCAACGCGTAGATGCCCTCTGCCGCGGGTTTGGTCGCCCGTGGGCGAAACCCGAGCCGTTCCGCCGTCACTGACCTCGCCGGCGGCTAACTCCGGCTGTGCTGACGTGGCACATCCATTAGCAGCTAATTGCACCATTAATTAATCTCCGGTGAAACAGACAGCCGGGCCCCACATCCTAACTAACTGGCTAACTAAACTAGATTAAGTTTAGCTAATTACCCTGGACCCACGCGTAAGCATTGACTGTGCTGACGTGTCCGTTGACCAGGTCCCACCTGTCATTGACACTAAACAGCACTGTGTCACTGACCAGTGGACCCCACTGGTCAGGTTTGACCTGGACCGTGCCCCGTTGACCTGCTGATGTCATGATGATGTCAGGCTGACGTAGTATTCTGTTTTCTGGATTATAAATGAATCAGAAATGATTTATTTATTTCAGAAAATATTCTAAACTTCTAAAAATCATATAAAATCAACAGTAACTCCAAATGAAATAAATTATATATGAAAAATTATCAGAAAAATTCAACGAATCCATTTGTACCATTTTCATGCATGTTAGAACAACTTAAGGCCACTGTTTAGGACAAATCAATGAATGGTATTTAAATAGCCACATGTGGAGTTTGAATTTGAACTTTGGGTTCAAACCAACTTCATTTAATTGTGTTGCTAGTTGCATTATCTCAATCAACAACATATTGCCATGTCATTATCATGCATCATGTTGTGCATTGCATTGATTGTGTTCCTTCTCTATTGCCGGTGGTTGTCCCCTCTCGATAGACGTGGTTTCGATGATGAGATCGATGACACCGATGAAGAACTATATTATCTTCAGGAGTGCCAGGCAAGCAAAACCCCCTTGTTCATTCCGATACAATCCCACTCTCTCGCTCCTGATCTCTTTCACTATATAAGGACAACAACGATTCAACTGTTACATGCTGCGGTAGTTGAACCCCTTTCCTCTGCATGACCTGTCAATGCCACAGTAAATAGATGAAACCCACTAGCATGAGTAGGAGTTGTTTGAGCCCTGATGTGACTACTCATTCATGTTTGTTTGTCATGCCTGCTACTGCTTAGAGTTGAGTCAGGTCTGATTCATCGGGGATGAATCGGAGGTGTGTAAACATGTCCTACTGTTGAGAGCTAAGTGGGTGAACACGATTTGGTAAAGGTAGCGGTGAGAGGCCATGTAGGAGTACATGGTGGGTTGTCTCATTGAAGCCGTCTCAGGCACTGAGTTCTCTGTCTGTGATCCATGAAACAGTTACTACCACGCATTGGGCCTGAAACCAATGGAACCTCTCGGCTTCTTGATCACCCTTGTCCTCTGTCCAGGAGTTGCAACTAGTTTCTGGTGTTTATAGGATATGTGTTGGCGGCCGTGCGTGGCGCTGACCCTAGGGGTGGGCTATGATGCGGTAGATACACCATGGCCGGGCACGCCGAGCGCCCGTTTGGTGTCTCGGAACCCTGTACACATCGTTCGGGGCCGTATGTGGAAACCTCGGCCAGACTCCCTGCGGATGGAACCTGGACAGGCGATAAACCTGGACTAGAGACTTGAGTGTTTAGGTAGGCCGTGGCCGACACCCTCGTTGGGCTTCCGCTTGAAGGTTGCCGAGTACATGTCGTGTAAACGGCGATAAGTGGTGAGAGCGTGTGTGAAGAAGTACACCCCTGCAGGGTTAACATCATTTATTCAAATAGCCGTGTCCGCAGTAATGGACTTCTGGGTTGCCTATAACAGTTCATAGTCAAGTGAAAGTGGATACTCTAAAATGCGCAAGATAAGCGTGAGTGCTATGGATGGCCTTCTCGTAGGGAGACGAGAGCGAATCCATCGTGGTGTATTGAATGGTGAATATGTGGACTCGTGTGCGCCACCTCAAAAGAGTTGCTTGCAGTCATAGTTCAGGTTAGCCACTGAGTCAAAGCTGGCTTGCTGCAGTTAAACTCCACCCCCTTGTTGATACCGATGCATACGTAGTTAGTTCTGATGTAAGTCTTGCTGGGTACATTCGTACTCACGTTTGCTTAATTTATGTTTTGCAGAGAGACTTCAGTCTCGCTAGTAGTTCCACGTGGACTTCGATGTTTAGCTTGATACCTCAGCTACGATCTTGTGCCCTCGACAGGATCTGGTAGATAGTCAGGCTTCTTAGCCTTTTTCTTTTATAGATGTCTGTACTCAGACATGTTAAGCTTCCGCATGTGCTTTGATTTGTATGCTATGATTGTTGGGTCATGAGACCCATGTTTGTAATATCTCGCTCCTCGGAGCCTAATGAATAAATACTTGAGTCATAGAGTTATGTTGTGATGCCATGTTGTATTTACACATATCGAGCATATTGTATGTATGATTGAAATGCTTGGTATGTGTGGGATCCGACAATGTAGTTGTTTATCCTTGGCAGTCTCTCTTATGGGGAAATGTAGTCTAGTGCTTCCATGAGCCATAGTAGTCCGCTACAGCCCGGTTCACCGAAGTCCTGCTAGCCCAGCACTACTGCTCACGACACTTGACTGCCGGCATGTGTTTCACTTCGTTCCCGTGTCTGTCCCTCCGGGGAAATGTTGCGCGGTGACATCCGGAGTCACGCCTAGCCTGCTACAGCCCGGGTTTCCGGAGTCTTGTTAGCCCAGTGCTACAGCCCGGATTCACACGCTGCTGACCGACATGCTCGATGTGATTCATGTATGCCTGTCCCCATAGGTTGGTGCCGCTTTGGGTTCACGACTAGCCATGTCGGCCCGGTTTCTTTGACATATGGATGCTAGCGACACTATCATATACGTGAGCCAAAAGGCGCAAACGGTCCCGGGCCATGGTAAGGCGACACCCGTGGGAATACCGTGCGTGAGGCCGCAAAGTGATATAAGGTGTTACAAGCTAGATCGATGTGACTTAGAATCGGGGTCCTGACAGCTTTGGTATCAGAGCCTGACTGCCTGTAGGATTACCAAGCCAAACTGGTCGAAGTTGAGTCTAGAAATGCTTTAGTTATATAAGGGAATTGATTGTGGGATGGAACGTAAAGCTCTTTTTACTCCTTATATCTCATGCCCTCTGATCTGAGTCACCCTCTTCCTTTCTACGGGGTTAAGAAACTAGGCCTTCTCATCTATCTATCAAGACGACGTGTTACTAACCCATTGACTTATAGGATTGATGGATTCATGCCGTAGTTCAGTTTCCAGTACTTCTGTGTGTTCATAACTGGTCTCGGAACCTTGATATTGTGATGTTGAGTGTTTATGCCACCATTTTGCAGGATGTCTCAAATCTTTTTGAGCATTTACAGCCGTTATGCTGTCCGAGTCATCCCAGGTCTCTAACTAGTCTGATGCATTTGCAAATCCCCTCTTTCCGTTCCTGTTGTATTTTTGGGCCATATTAAGCACACTAATCGGTGTGTTGAGGTACTCCGTTGCCTTGACGTGTATGTTGGAGTTATTATTATAACCCTAGGTGTTTCAGGGAGTCACCTAGTGATCTAGCCATGTTTCGTATCCCCAGTGTGTGATTCTGGCCATTATTCTCAAAAGCATCACGTGATGCCATGTAGTGGTAGGTATTCTATTCATGGGTTCTTGAACCCGAGATTCACCCTACTTATCTCATGTTGATAGTGTTGCTAGTTCCTTTAGGATATTAGTAACCTTTGCGATAGTCCTCGAGGTCCATGGTGCAACGTTCTTCCAATACCATGAACCAATATGGAAGGAGTCCTCTTGAAGCAAAATATCACAAGCAGAGTACTCTTGAGGATCTCTCCATTCTATATTGTGACTCTGCCAGTTCAACATTTCTGCATGGGTTATCCGGAAGAAATAACATGCTAATCCATGCATCCATAACTCAGAAAATTATATGTTCCTTGAGTTGTTCCTCTTCATTTGTATTTCGACCATCTTCTATCAATTGATAGTCAGGAGTAATTGTGCATCCGTGTTTATCAATGCTTATTATTTTTGTGGTCCGTCAAGCCATTCTATTCCAGAATGACTAGGAGAAACAAGCTCCAGTACCTCATCCATTTCTAGGATTGGGTCAAAGCAGTTGTATTCCGCAGATCAAATGCAATCAAGCTTTTGATTCTGTTATACCCTGAAGTATTACCCACTTTATGTCAAGAATATCATGGGAATTGCACCATCTCTTATGAATTCTTGATGCAGTGATACTTCGCACCATCATCATTCATTCCTCGGTCCCGTGTTTTCACAACCGGAATGCCGGCAAGTGAACCATGATGTGTGAAATCAATACTCCTAGCAACCATGTTGCTTGGTAGTTAATGGACACTAATATCATTCTTAGCGTGTTGGTTATCGAAACACTATTCTAGGATTGATCGTGCTACCTAGTCCTTATTTCCGGTGCACTTTTCGATCAATGAGTTAGGATTATTCAACCCCTTGCTTATTTGATCATATCGTCTTGCTCTGAAAAGCAAGATTGTTCTCGAGCTTAGTACCATATCGGTGGTTCGTCATTTTCTAGATATCTTCTCGGAAGTGTAACCAGGTTGTCACCTGACCGCTATGTTGAGTTCGTGATCAAGTTGGTTTCTTGTAAACCACCCCTTCTCCAAGAATCTGTGTTGGATACCCCTGAGCTAGTTGGTTAAGCTAAACAACAACTTGGAGAGTTGGAAGATAAAAAGCTTTGCCAAATTTGGTTCTTTTTGAAGGGATATCTTTGTGTTTGTGTGTGTACTGAAGAAAGATGATATCTTCACCAATTGGTCCTCGTGATCAGTTGTTGGATCTATTGTCTTGTCAAAACTTTGACTTGAGTATGGGCTATCCTCAAGTCAAATCAGAACCAACGATGTTCATAATGTTGCCTTACTTGTGGTTGATCCCTCGAGCATACACCATTACACCTTTTGGTCTGACCAATACTATCACATTGTTCATATAATGGTGGAAGTCTAGTGATATGGAAATTCCGATGAGTTGCTGTTGAGCCCATTAGAAGCATTTTGTCTCCCCCATGATTCATGTTGAACATCAACCTAGTGTTGGAAACTTTTGTAAGCATTATCTTCATGTCTCGTTCATGAAATACATGTTTGGTGTAAGAAGTGGCTTTCTCCAAGTTCATGTGCATTAGGTGCAAGTTGCCGTCGTGAACTCGAGAAAGTTAGTTTTGCTTCCTCGGGAATCATCCCAAGTTAGTCATGCACGTGCGAAGTATACTATGGCTTGAGAGATTAGCTACCTCCATCCCACCGGTATTTCCTAGCACGCCAAGCCACTGATTGACTTGTTCAAGGCAAAGAAGTCTATGCTTGGGATCTAATCCATGGACTTGCGTAAGACTTCAAAATCCTTGATGATGGTTCCCCACCTGAACTCGATAGTGTTTTACTATAAGACTACTACGTGGTCATGCTCATCTTGGATAGCGTGTTCACAGGTTTGTAGCAGAACCAGCTCATGTTTTGGAGCTTGCTATCGCAGTTCATTCCCTAAGAATCTCGCAACGTCATCTCGTCAAATTGTGTTGCAAACTCTCATTTTCTTTCTAGACTGGATGGGTCTGGAATATCCTAACACCAACCAGATCTGAATCTCAGGCAGATATGATGGTTGGAACATACTCCAAGAACTATAATGTTGGTCTCTCTGTAACCGGTAACATGGATGTCGAGGCCAACACACCTAGCCGGAAGGCCTATTATTGTAGTATCTTGGTTGAAGAAGTTGGTCACCTCCCCATAAGGATCTCGCAGGATCTGCCTTCGTAGTTATTCCTCATGGATTCTTGAGCTTCCGAAGTCCGACCTTTTACTTGATGTTCTAGATATCTAACCATATCTATGAATGGATTAGGCTAGCACATCAAGGAGAACATTAGAAGCGGAGTGCTAAATGTCTCTTGGTCGATTGTCCAGATTCTGTTCCCCTAGCCTCGCTAAGGGAAGATCTGAGAAGGTGTTATCTTCCTTTGTATCCGCATCATCCATCACTAGTCATCATGGTAGTATGCCGTGTTGCCAGGATCCTTGCGACGGATGTTGGTAGAACCTTGATGAATATGGAAATGCTCAAGTTCTTGAGAGCACGCGCAAGCAAAATCATCCCTTGCGTTGTCTTCAACAAGTTAGTCCACATCATCCATCCTAGTCCGAGTATGCCATTTCTTTGAGCTATCTCAAACGATCAATTGTAAATTGCCTTAAGCTGGTATGAAGAGTTTCAATGATTTATGGATCAAAAGTAATTCTTTTTGCCACTTAAGGGAACAGTTCAACGAGTCACCTTCTCCGAGGTGCCCTGTTATGGGTTCATGACAATTATCTCCTCGCAACTTTGAAACCTTGCACCACCTTACTCAAGCGTGGAATTGCTACCTACCAACTTGAATCCTCTTCATCTGATTTCCATCACCCTGATGCGACCTTTGTGTCTCAATTGGAGAGATGTTCCTATGTATCACTCCATGAGTTGATCCTGAGTTGTTCGATCTTCGAGAAGATCGATCCTTCAAGAGTTTTCCCTTCCCTCTCGTTGTCATGTTGGTTGGAGTTCTCAGAGCAAGATATCGAGACAAAGATGGTGATCGAACCAACGTTCTTATGAAGTGCAACTTGGATCATGAAGATTGGGTTAAGTTTGTGTCCCCCCTTCATCTTACCCTACGCTTGAATCTCAGGCCGAGATTCTTATTTAGTGGGGGTGAGTTGTCACATCCCTACTTCTGGTCTGCTCTGGGTTAGCTAGTCTTGTGTTGCATCATGTTTAAATTTCTCTTAAACCTGAAATGGGGATCAATAAACCCCAGCACCCCCCTGAAAATACCAGGTTCAACTGAAAAACATTTCAATGAATCCAAAATGCCCTTCACAAAAGTTCATCATTTTTGAATTGGTCTAGAACCTCTCCCAAAAATGGTGCACATTTTCTAGGCCATTCTGGATTCTTTAATTAAATTATATAGTATTGCATTTGGGCATTTAATTGCTAATAATATTTTGAATGCTCAAATAATCACAAACTGAAATGTTTGCTGTTGGAAATATTCCAAACAGTGACATGGAGCAGTTCATGATTTTTGGAGATACCCTGTCATTTTTAATAAAGCCAAACACAATTACAGAAAATAGAAAACATAAAAGGAATGAGAGAGAGAGAGAGGAGAAAACCTTACCTGCCGCTTACCTCCTGGCAGCCCACCTGGCCCAACTCCAGCTGGCCCAGCCCACCGTAGTCGCCACCGTCTCCAACCTCCTGCCAGTAGGCAGGAGGGCGTGTGCCCGACATGCACCAACACGCGCGCACCACCTCCTGCTTGTTGCCGCCTTCCCGACGTCGCCCTGGAGATGCCACGCACCTCTCTGCCTCTCTCTCGCTCTCTGGTTCTCTCCCCCCCTCGCTCCTCTGCTTTCCCTCCCCATGGCCGAGCATGCCCACCGCCACTGACGCCATTCGCCGCGGCCAGAGCCATTGCCCCGCCTCTCCGTCGTGTCGAAGAACCGCCCCGTCGCCCTACTCCTCCTCGCCGAGCCGCACGGGTCGGGAAGCCCTGCTTCATCCTGAACGCCACCGTCTTCTTCCGCGGGATCCTGCGATCCCCGTCGTCGCTCCGTCGTCTGCAAGCCTTCGCCGAGCCCGACAAGTACTTCAATCGATGCGCTGTGAGCCTCCGATCACTTCCCCCTAACGCTGCGTCCTTTTGCACACCGTAGCCGTCGTGTTCATCGAGGCCGAAGCTCACCTCCGCCCAAGCTCGTCACCGGCGTCAGTTCGGTGACCCTTTGGTCATGCTAGCATGCCCAACAGCCTCGTTAGCACGTGCAGCTACCGTAGATGCCAAGCAACACATGCCTTGCTCACTGTAGCGACGAATCCGTCGACGCCCGAGCTCCGGTCGCCGCTGACCTCGACGCCGTCGACGTTTTCGGCCGCCCCAGCAAGTGTTGCTTGCACCGTTGGATGTGCGCGTTCTCCAGCAACGCGTAGATGCCCTCTGCCGCGGGTTTGGTCGCCTGTGGGCGAAACCCGAGCTGTTCCGCCGTCACTGACCTCGCCGGTGGCTAACTCTGGCTGTGCTGACGTGGCACAGCCATTAGCAGCTAATTGCACCATTAATTAATCTCCGGTGAAACTGACAGCCGGGCCCCACATCCTAACTAACTGGCTAACTAAACTAGATTAAGTTTAATCTAATTACCCTGGACCCACGCGTCAGCATTGACTATGCTGACGTGTCCGTTGACCAGGTCCCACCTGTCATTGACACTAAACAGCACTGTGTCACTGACCAGTGGACCCCACTGGTCAGGTTTGACCTGGACCGTGCCCCGTTGACCTGCTGACGTCATGATGATGTCAGGCTGACGCAGTAATCTGTTTTCTGGATTATAAATAAATCAAAAATGATTTATTTATTTCAGAAAATATTCTAAACTTCTAAAAATCATATAAAATCAACCGTAACTCCAAATGAAATAAATTATATATGAAAAATTATCAGAAAAATTCAACGAATCCATCTGTACCATTTTCATGCATGTTAGAACAACTTAAGGCCACTGTTTAGGACAAATCAATGAATGGTATTTAAATAGCCACATGTGGAGTTTGAATTTGAACTTTGGGTTCAAACCAACTTCATTTAATTGTGTTGCTAGTTGCATTATCTCAATCAACAACATATTTCCATGTCATTATCATGCATCATGTTGTGCATTGCATTGATTGTGTTCCTTCTCTATTGCCGGTGGTTGTCCCCTCTCGATAGACGTGGTTTCGATGATGAGATCGATGACACCGATGAAGAACTACATTATCTTCAGGAGTGTCAGGCAAGCAAAACCCCCTTGTTCATTCCGATACAATCCCACTCTCTCGCTCCTGCTCTCTTTTACTGTATTAGGACAACAACGATTCAACTGTTACATGCTGCGGTAGTTGAACCCCTTTCCTCTGCATGACCTGTCAATGCCACAGTAAATAGATGAAACCCACTAGCATGAGTAGGAGTTGTTTGAGCCCTAATGTGACTACTCATTCATGTTTGTTTGTCATGCCTGCTACTGCTTAGAGTTGAGTCAGGTCTGATTCATCGAGGATGAATCAGAGGTGTGTAAACATGTCCTACTATTGAGAGCTAAGTGGGTGAACACGATTTGGTAAAGGTAGCGGTGAGAGGCCATGTAGGAGTACATGGTGGGTTGTCTCATTGAAGCCGTCCTCAGGCACTGAGTTCTGTGTCTGTGATCCATGAAACAGTTACTACCACACATTGGGCCCGAAACCAATGGACCCTCTCGGCTTCTTGATCACCCTTGTCCTCTGTCCAGGATTTGCAACTAGTTTCTAGTGTTTATAGGATATGTGTTGGCGGCCGTGCGTAGCGCTGACCCTAGGGGTGGGCTATGATGCGGTAGATACACCGAGGCCGGGCATGCCGGGTGCCCGTTTGGTGTCTCGGAACCCTGTACACATCGTCCGGGGCCGTATGTGGAAACCTCGGCCGGACTCCCTATGGATGGAACCTGGATAGGCGATAAACCTGGACTAGAGACTTGAGTGTTTAGGTAGGCCGTGGCCGACACCCTCGTTGGGCTTCCTATTGAAGGTTGCCGAGTACATGTCGTGTAAACGGTGGTAAGTGGTGAGAACGTGTAGGAAGAAGTACACCCCTGTAGGGTTAACATCATCTATTCGAATAGCCATGTCCGCGGTAATGGACTTCTGGGTTGCCTATAACAGTTCATAGACAAGTGAAAGTGGATACTCTAAAATGCGCAAGATAAGCGTGAGTGCTATGGATGGCCTTCTCGTAGGGAGACGAGAGCGAATCCATAGTGGTGTATTGAATGGTGAATATGTGGACTCATGTGCGCCACCTCAAAAGAGTTGCTTGCAGTCATAGTTCAGGTTAGCCACTGAGTCAAAGCTGGCTTGCTGCAGTTAAAGTCCACCCCCCCCTTGTTGATACCGATGCATATGTAGTTAGTTCTGATGTAAGTCTTGCTGGGTACATTCGTACTCACGTTTGCTTAATTTATGTTTTGCAAAGAGACTTCAGTCTCGCTAGTAGTTCCACGTGGACTTCGACGTTTAGCTTGATACCTCAGCTATGATCTTGTGCCCTCGGCAGGATCTAGTAGATAGTCAGGCTTCTTAGCCTTTTTAATTTATAGATGTCTGTACTCTGACATGTTAAGCTTCCGCATGTGCTTTGATTTGTATGCTATGATTGTTGGGTCATGAGACCCATGTTTGTAATATCTCGCTCCTCGGAGCCTAATGAATAAATACTTGAGTCGTAGAGTTATGTTGTGATGCCATGTTGTATTTACACATATCGAGCATATTGTATGTATGATTGAAATGCTTGGTATGTGTGGGATCCAACAATCTAGTTGTTTATCCTTGGCAGTCTCTCTTATGGGGAAATGTAGTCTAGTGCTTCCATGAGCCATAGTAGTCCGCTACAGGCCGGTTCACTGGAGTCCTTCTAGCCCAGCACTACTGCTCACGACACTTGACTGCCGGCATGTGTTTCACTTTGTTCTTGTGTCTGTCCCTTCGGGGAAATGTCGCGCGGTGACATTCGGAGTCCTGCCTAGCCTGCTACAGTCCGGGTTCCCGGAGTCCTGTTAGCCCAGTGCTACAGCCCAAATTCACACGCTGCTGACCGACATGCTCGATCTGATTCATGTATGCCTGTCCCCATAGGTTGGTGCCGCTTTGGGTTCACGACTAGCCATGTCGGCCCGGGTTCTTTGACATATGGATGCTAGCGACACTATCATATACGTGAGCCAAAAGGCGCAAACGGTCCTGGGCCATGGTAAGGCGACACCCGTGGGAATACCGTGCGTGAGGCCGCAAAGTGATATAAGGTGTTACAGGCTAGATCGATGTGACTTAGAATCGGGGTCCTGACAAGCAATAAATAAACAACTATTCCAACCAAACGAGCAAATGAGCCAAGTAAGACATCAAAGCAAACGAAAAGACAAACATAAGAAGGGTGAATAAAACGGCAAGGGTGAAGTGGGGGAGAGGAAAACGAGGGGCAAATCACAAATAATGTAATGCGAGGGATAAGAGTTTGTGATGGGTACTTGGTATGTCTTGACTTGTGCGTAGACTCCCCGACAACGGCGCTAGAAACCCTTCTTGCTACCTCTTGAGCATGCGTTGGTTTTCCCTTGAAGAGGAAAGGGTGATGCAGCAAAGCAGCGTAAGTATTTCCCTTAGTTTTTGATAACCAAGGTATCAATCCAGTAGGAGACCATGCGCGAGTCACCTTGTACCTACACAAACAAATAAGAACCTCGCAACCAACGCAATAAAGGGGTTGTCAATTCCTTCACGGCCACTTGCAAGAGTGAGATCTGATAGAGATAATAATAATAAGATGAATATTTTTGGTATTTTTATGATATAAATTGGAAGTAACGATTGCAAAATAAAATAGATTGGAAACTTGTATGATGGAAAATAGACCCAGGGGGCATAGGTTTCACTAGTGGCTTCTCTCAACATAGCATAAGTATTATGGTGGGTGAACAAATTACTGTCGAGCAATTGATAGAATTGAGCATAGTTATGAGAATATCTAGGTATGATCATGTATATAGGCATCATGCCCATGACAAGTAGACCGACTCTTGCCTACATCTACTACTATTACTCCACACATCGACCGCTATCCAGCATGCATCTAGAGTATTAAGTTCATAAGATCGGAGTAACGCTTTAAGCAAGATGACATGATGTAGAGGGATAAACTCATGCAACATGATATAAACCCCATCCTTTTATCCTCGATGGCAACAATACAATATGTGTTGTTTCCCTTACTGTCACTGGGATCGAGCACCGCAAGATTGAACCCAAAGTTAAGCACTTCTCCCATTGCAAGAAAGATCAATCTAGTAGGCCAAACCAAACTGATAGTTCGGAGAGATTGCAAAGATAACCAATCATACATAAAGAATCCAGAGAAGATTCAAATATTGTTCATAGATAATCTTGATCATAAACCCACAATTCATCGGATCTCGACAAACACATCGCAAAAACAGTTGCATCGAATAGATCTCCAAGAAGATTGAGGAGAACTTTGTATTGAGATCCAAAGAGAGAGAAGAATCCATCTAGCTAATAACTATGGACCCGAAGGTCTAAGGTAAACAACTCACACATCATGGGAGAGGCTATGGTGTTGATGTAGAAGCCCTCCATGATCAATGCCCCCTCTGGCGGAGCGCCGGAAAAGGCCCCAAGATGGGATCTCACGGGTACAGAAGGTTGCAGCGGTGGAATTAGGTTTCCGTGGTGCTCTCTGACGTTTTCAGGGTATGTAGGTATATATAGGAGGAAGAAGTAGGTCGGTGGAGCCACGAGGGGCCCACGAGGGTGGAGGGCACGCCCCCTGCCTCGTGGCTTGCTCGTTGGTTGCTTGACATCCAATCCAAGTCCTCTGGATCATGTTTGTTCCAAAAATCACGCTCCCCAAGGTTTGATTCCGTTTGGACTCCATTTGATATTGTTTTTCTATGAAACACTGAAATAGGCAAAAAAACAGCAATTTGGGTTGGGCCTCCGGTTAATAGGTTAGTCCCAAAAATAATATAATAGTGTATAAATAAGCCCATTAAACATCCAAAACAGAATATATAATAGCATGGAACAATCAAAAATTATAGATACGTTGGAGACATATCATTCCCTACCCTGGTCGTGATATAGTAGGCCGCTTCAGCCTGGATGATCAGTCTTGCGTTAGTCTCGAGATTGACAGTAGCTGGCCCTTCCCAGAGAATCACTTGTGGTTCAAAGCAAGCATTTCCAACATCGAGGATTGGTTGAGTTGAAGTTCATTTCATTGCTTGTTATTTGTTGTGTGAAGAAAACTTTAGTATTTATAATGTATCCTCGTTGTCGTTGTGGGTTGTTGACCTGTTGTATGTAATAAAATGATATGCGTGTGATAAACTTACTAAATTTGTGAATGGATTTCGAGTCGCTTCTCTGAGTGGGTGCTGCGACAAGGCAAAAAATATTTTCCGAATACATAATTGTACGTGCATTGCAACAGGTTATCGAATGAGGCCAATCAACAATAGTACACTATTTGTACTAGCTTCACATGCTGCACTATCTCTATGTCTACGTAAGTAATACAAAAAGTTTTAAACTTGAGACCAGGCACCCACCCTCATAAAGAACACTTTTTAACCTAGCACAGACTCCAGGAAATTTGGCCATAGTGTGAGGTCGGCCATATGTTAATGTGTTCGTTGTACGTAACCAGCACCTCAAATCCTCGATACTAGTACTATATAGTAGGGTGGCATGGGCCAGAACAAGCATTTACGTCCAGGAGTACGGCACACTCCACCAGCACGACTTCCATCTGATACCATATTTCTTGGAGTCCGTGCTACAGCTATCTCTTCAACCTTGTCGTTTCTCTAACTCAGCCATCGCGCGGCGGGCGAGGTGGGGGTTTGCCGATAGTCGGTTTCCTCAACTGTGGTCCCACTTGTAAGGCCAGCTCCAACGCACGACCCCAAACGGACCTCTGCTTTGCCCGGATTCTGTCCGTTTGGGTAGGGCAATGGGGTCATGTCCGGGCCATTTCTCGGATGCGGTGGCTGTGCACCCAACGCGTGGACGCATCCTGACCGCGTAAATTTTTCTTTGCAAACACATATCTTTTTTTCATAATTGATTTTTGGTACATGGAAATACATCACCAAAATTTGGCTAGAAAAGCAAGACCAAAGAAAACAAGAACCACAAGAATACATTTTAGAAGATATCCAACTTCCACAACTGCTCCTATAAGTTGGATTAGTGCCTTCTCGATGCATTCATTGTTGATCTGCGGAGGCTCGATCTTGCGTGCTTCTTTCTTCTTTAGTGTAAAGAAGTAGACGTTGCTTCCTCGCATCTAATCTCATGTCTATCCTCTATTATTTCAACAAGTGCACTAGTCTCATCTCTAGCCTCTATGCTAGCTAAAAGTGCTACAACATCTACTAAATTGTGCTCTATCAATATCAATGTACTCTTCTTCCCAATACCAAAACTTGCATCCATTCTACACAATAAAACTTTAAGTTAGCACAACAAGTCTAATTCGAGAGCACAACCAAAGCTAAAGTAGCACATACCACATCGGTTGAGCACTTGATGAACACCCATCCGTGATGTTTCGGCGTTGTAGACACGCGGCACATGACCTTCTTTGGGTAGTCATCACACGTAATGAGTGGAAATGGTGCACCGACGAGCTTTTGGGCCAGCACCGAGCCCGGCCGACCGCCATTCATGTATCTGTTGGTGATCCGCCGACGGTGTAGATCCGAGCGGCTAGAGGAGGAGTCAGTACCTGCATGCGGCCTTGCGGCCTTGCCGGGGCCTTTCGGCCTGGTGCCCGGCCAGTCCATGGCGCGGCGCGGCCTCCCACAACCGGGCGAGCTCAAGCCCGACCAGATCTGCTCCAAATCCCGCCGCCGGGTGCGTGAAACACATAGCCGTGGTTGGGTAGCTCCGGGGCGTCGAGGGAAAGGGGGCTGAGCGAGTGCGCGTCCAAGCTGCACATGCTAGAGTTGGCCTAGCGGCGTGGCGGACCACCCATGTGGGGGTGCCAAGTGGCGTCGCTCGTGTGGGGGATGGAAGCCATCCCGCGCGGGTGCTAGATCTAAGAGGACGGCCTTGTCATTAGTGTGTGACCTCTGTGGCAACCGTCCGTTCCCCACTAGCCTCTTTGTTGACATGTGGTCCTGTTCCCACATGTTAGTGAGACGACAGCTAGTCCTTTTGTACAATTTCTGAACGGATGTCTATATAGGCCTGGGCGCCTCTTCGTGTACCGTGGCAACCGTCCACCGACTCTTCGCCTTTCCCTCTCGATTTGGAACTGCTATCGCACGCTCTTCCTCCCTCCTCCATTTGCCTTCACCCTTCCTTCTACTATTGTTTGATCGTCTTCTCCATGGAGGGAACAGACCGGAAACGACCCCATTATTCTTGCCCCGATCTGAATGATGACGTGGTGGAGGAACTCATTGATCGGTGTGACGTCATCACCTCGGCTAGCATGGCAGGTTCGTTCAAGACCATTCTCAACTCAACTATAACATCATTACAACGAACCCATTAGTCCAGGAGCGGTTTGATCTCCCCTATCTTGTCAATATCTTATGCATTGTTATTCATCTGTACGTACTTGATCTGTCTACCATACCATGTTCTTTTTTTACATTGAAGTGGTGTTCTAGTGGTCTCTTGCAATGCCATCTTAGTTTTCCAATCATACACGCATATGTTGCCTTACTGTTTTCTATAATGTATTCCGCTAGCATACAATTTTACATTCAAGTAGTGTTTTTTACAGTGTTGTCCTCTCGTATCCCTAGATCTTACATCATACTCCTTCCGTCCGGATTACATGTCGCAGAAATGAATAAAACTGGATGTATCTAGAACTGAAATACGCCTAGACCCATCCATTTTATTTCCAGATGGAGGGAATACATGTCAATATGTCATGCCTTTCTATTCTTCAGTACATATTCCATCTTTGATGTAGCATGTTTTATAATTGAAGCACCATTCTTCTATATATGGCATGCAAGGGGAAGACGGCTATGTTAGAATCTGAAGGGTTACAAACCAGGTCTTTGCAAAAGATCCAAACGCCAGGAGATAATAAACCAACTCTAGTTTTCATAGATACTGCTCCAGCATAGAGAAACCCAACTCCCACTGATAATAAGCAGATTCCAGTGGCCAAAGAACTAGTCCACTCCAGTCCAGCAAAAATATGTCAACTCCATTCTAAGAAGCATGTGCATATCCTCGCATCATGAAACTTTATAGCATTCTGATCATATTTTCTACATGTTTCTTACCCATCTCTCTTTTAGAAAATAAGGTTAAATGATAGAAGATTCCCTCCATTGTGATCGTATTTGAGGAAAGTATCTTGCGGGAATTCTCTGTGCTCCAATGCTGATGTAAATACCTACTGTATATCACTATATTTTAACATCAGCATGTATTTTGTTAATCGGTGTGAATCCAACCTTTATCTGATCTAAATTCAGTTGTAGCAAAATGTTAAAGGTGACAATGTTGATTTTTGTAAGGAAATCCGCCTGGTAGTTTTGCATACTGAGCTGCATGAGTGTATTATCTCATATCATGCACACTACTGAATTGTAGTGCTGCTCTGGTTGCCCATTCATTCATTGTTTCAATGTTTCTTTCATATTACCTTACCTGGATGATGATAGATGTGCCATATTGTGTTAATTTGGTGTAGGCTGGTGTGGTCTGGTTTCCCAAATGTTCATTGTGTCAATGTTGCTTTCCTATTATCTGACCTGGCCAATCATAGCAATGCTAGTGTGTTAATTTGGTGCAGGCTGTTGAAGATAAGAAGACAAACTCTAAAAATAGCAAGGAAACCTCATTGTTTCTTTCCAATAAATCTAGGCCAAGTAATATGGCAATAACTCATGATTAATCTGTTCAGTTCCCCTCCTAATTTATGTTATGATTGAAAGTGCGTTATATCGACTAGAGGGGGGGTGAATAGGCGATTTTTATGGAAGTCTTCAAAACGTGAGAGTTATGAAGACAAACAGCGAAGATTATGCCTTTTACTATGCAGCGGAAGTTAGATTACACTAGGCCAGCCATGGTCATGTATTCAATAGAGTGAAAGCACAATGACAAACAACTGCAGTGTAATAAGGATCAGGTAGGAAGAAGTTATGAAGCCAAACAGTTCATACATTCACGTTGTGAAGACAAAAGATAAAGCAAGCATGCAATGGCTTCACAATGTGTAACAGTAAGAAAAGGAAGTGAAGATGAAACCAGTGACTCGTTGAAGACAATGATATGTTGGACCAGTTCCAGTTGCTGTGACAACTGTACGTCTGGTTGGAGCGGCTAGGTATTTAAACCTTAGGACACACAGTCCCGGACACCCAGTCCTGAACACACAGTCCAGGACACCAAGTCCTCACCGTATTCTCCTTGAGCTAAGGTCACTTAGTCCTCACCCAATCACTCTGGTAAGTCTTCAAGGTAGAGTCCCAAACCTTCACAAACTTCGTTCACTGGCAATCCACAATGTCTCTTGGATGCTCTGAACGCGACGCCTAACCGTCTGGAGGATTCACAGTCCTCAAGTGTAATAAGTCTTCAGATCACACAGACAAGAAGACTCAAGTGATGCCCAATTTGCTCTGTCTCTAGGTGGTTAGGGGTTTTCTCCTCACTAGGAATATTCTCTCAAAGGCTTCGAGGTGGGTTGCTCTCAAACGACAAAAGCCGTGCACTGAAATCTGAGCAGCCGACCGTTTATGGTTGTGGGGGTGGGCTATTTATAGCCACTTGGCAACCCGACCCGATTTGTCCGAAATGACCCTGGGTCACTAAGGAACTGACACGTGTCTCAACAGTTAGATTTTAAACTCTCATGGAAACTTTGCTTGGGCTACAAGCAAAGCTGACTTGTCCGGCTCTGGACAAGATTAGCTCTCATTGTCTTTGCTCGAAGACATAGGTTTTTTTTTGATTTAGGCATCACTTCAGTCATTCTGACTGGTTCTCCTGGACCCCACTTAGTAGTACGGTGGTTCCTATGACTCAACACAAAAGAAAAAGAACTACGAAAGATCTAAGTCTTCGAGCTCCATAGGCTTCATAACGTGTCTTCTTTTGTCATAGTCTTCAATGTGAATATCTTCATATACCACCTTTGACTTCAATGTCTTCATACAATTTTAGGGGTCATCTCTGGTAGTAAAACCGAATCAATGAGGGACTTCTACCTGTGTTTTCCTGCAATTCTCACAAACACATTAGTCCCTCAACTAGGTTTGTCGTCAATACTCCAAAACCAACTAGGGGTGGCACTAGATGCACTTACAATCTCCCCCTTTTTGGTGATTGATGACAAACTAGTTGAAGTTTTCAATGGGGAATATAATGTGTGAAGTTTGTAAAGGATAGGGAATTGTCTTCATAAGTTGCAAAGGCTCCCCCTGAAGATGTGCATATAAGTTAATTTGCTTTTGGGATGCAAATCCACATGGCAGGTTGTGCTTGTGGAGATCCTCTTCAGCTTATGATGACAATCCACTATGCATGTGAAAGTATATGAAGATAATGACATGCATAATGAAAATGGACGTCTACAGAATGAGATAAGTGTGGAATTTATCTTCGCAAACAGAGTGGCAAACAAGTAGCAGACGACCATCGAGTTTTAGTGTTTACAACTCAAAGAACCAAATGAAGCAAAAACAAGAGTTGTAAACACGAAGCAAAATATAACAAAACATAAGGCACCCGCCCATATTGACCCACTTGAAGACTATAAACATCATATGCTTCTCCCCCTTTTGTCAGTAATGACCAAAAAGGTTTGAAGACATAGAGTTTTCTACGCGTTCCCAGGCGCAGCAGGGTCGGTGGAGTTGTTTGGCGGTGCAGAAGAGCTTGGGGGTGCTGAAGCAGGTGGCGGTGATGTAGCATCGTCTTCTTCATCAATGATTCTGGCAGTGACTGTGGCAGCAGACGAAGAAAACTCAGAGTCTTCAAGTGATGGTGTGTTACGCATCACAGCCCTTCTAGGAGGTGTGGTGTCAAACTTGAAGCGCTCTGTGAAGCCATCCTCTTCAAGTTCAGCTTCAGTGCATATCATTGAGAGCCCTTTCCATGTACGACGGCACGTTTCATGTGTAACGAAAGCATTCTTGGTGGCTAGGTTTCGAAGACGATTGACATCCACCAAGAGGCTCTTCATCTGACACTTTAGCCAGTCGTGATGCCTATCTTGCTTTTGGTGAAGGGCCACAAGAAGCTCTCGGTCAGTGAGGACTCGAGCACGCTTCTTGGGTCTTGGAGCATTTGTGCTGTCTGTGGCTTCAGTAGATGCTGGTGCACGTGTAGTGCCAGCCAACGGATATACCCTGGATATGGCTTCAACACCCTCAACATTCTGCATGAAGCTTTGGTGTTCTGCATTCTGAAGACTTATCGGTTGCTTGGCAGGTTCAGGATATATGACTTTAGCAGAGGTGTCCACATCTGGCAAGAAGATCCGATGGTTTCGGGCTGAGGACTGATACAAGATCGCAGAGTGCAGTTTGATCAGCCTCATCACCCAAGGAGCATAGAACTTCAAACCAAATAATTCCGAGCCTGACGCTGCAAGTTGGCGTATGAAGAGATCCTGTGCGTTGAAGCATTTGCCATGCAGGATATAGAATATGAGAGTCTTCATTGCACCCTCGATCTTGGCATGTGGTGAGTGTCCCTTAATGGGCCAGAGAGTCTGCCGGATGATGTGATATATGGTCCTGGGCAGGTACTCTAGGTCTTCAACGAAGAACTCAGTTGGATAGGGTGCATCCTGAGGAAATGGCTTCATCATTGAGAGCATCTGACTCATATTGGGTTTAGGCCTCTGGAATATGCTCTCAATAGCTTCAGAATGTAGTTGATAGCCTTCCTCGAAGAATTCGCCTGGAGTGGGCAGGCCGGTGAGCTCAATGATATCAAATGCATTGGCTTCATGATGGACATTGCCGGTCATCCACTCCAGGTTCCAAGTCTTCGGATCACTGTTGTATCCTTTGATATGGAGGGTGGCATAGAACTGAAGCAGAAGCTCTTCATTCCAGTGCTCTTCATCAGTCACAAACGGCAGCAGACCCACTTGCTTGAAGCAATCCAAAGCTTCCTCAAGACATGGCAGACCAACAATGGCTTCAACCTCAAGGCGCTTGTGCGGAAAGATGCGACCTTGGTTGTATAAGATGCATGAATAATAGCTGCACTGAGAATAGCTCCAGAACCTGTCTGATACAATCCTTTCCCTTGAATAGGGGTTCTTGGAGCTATTGAAAAATGTATTGTCTGCCTTGAAGCTGTTGATGTCAAAGGAACCAGGTGCTGATGCAGGACCTGGGAACCTTGGCAGCCTTGGGACTGGCTTCTGAATATGAGGCTTGTGCTCAATATGATAATCAAATTGAGGACCTGCAGCAGACTCAGGAACAGAAGTGTCTGGCTCGGTAGCTTCGCTGTCCGCTGAAGCATTTGGTGGGGCGGGCTCCACATTGGCTTCAGTGTTTGTGGTGGCAGCTGCAACATTTTCTTCCTCCGCTTGTGTAGTTGGAGGGACAACCTCAGGCACGTTCTCATGGAGAACTGCATCTTGATGGAGTGGGGAAGTGGGTTCTGGTGGTGCTTCTTCATTGTCTTCGGCTGATGCAGCCGGAATTTCTGCAGTATGGACTTGAGGCCGTGGACCTTTGCGAAGCCTACGGAACGCAGACGACGCTTGTGGGGTCAGAGTGGGATGGACCTCAAAGTCTTCTTCCTCCTGAGGGCGATCCGCCCATGACTCATCTTGTGCCATTGGCGTCAGAGGACGTCCAATACTGATGAGTTTGCTTGTTTCAAGCTGAGGAAGGGCTGCATCATCTTGTACATTGTCTTGATGACCAATGTCTTCAGCAGCTATGGGGTCGGCCACTGGAATATCTTCAGCTTCAGGAGCCTCTGTGGGAGCAGGCTCATGAACTGTCAGTCTTCTTTCTGCATTGGGGTGAAGGACAAAGAGAGGTTCAACTATCAAGGGCTCTGTAGGAGCAGCCCGAGATTTCTTGATCTTGCGTTTCTTTTTGCTGGGGGCGGTAGGAGAGGCTTCAGAGCTTTTCCTTTTCCTGGCTTCAGCCTCTGCATTCCGTGTCTTCTTAAGCTCTGAAGCGGTTGACCGGCTCTTTGGCTTCGAGCCAGTCGTGGCGGTTGGGAAGACAATCGGAATAGCTTCTTGTCTTGGTGCCTCTGGTTCATTCACAGCAGGCTGCTTCTTCTTCGCGGCCATCTTGGGGTCGATGCCAGGACGCCCAAGTGCCTTGCGCTTCTCGGCCTCATTGTAGGCATGCACACATCGTTCTGCTAGAGACTTCATCCGCTCACGCGAGCCCTGAGCTTCAGCACGCTTCTTCAGGAAATTTTCCTTGAGCTCATGCAACATGGTTTTGAAGCTCTTCACTTCCTGCACGCTGAGCCTGGCCATGTGCTTCTTGAACTGAGCCTTTTCATGATCAATTTTCTGCTTCAGCTCAACTATGCGCTGAGCAATGGCAAGTTCTGAGGCAATTGCGCCTTGGAAGGTGACGCTGAGACCGACGGGCAGCTGCAGATCTTCGAAGTTGATGTCTGGTGAGGCAAACCATTCATCGATGAAGTTGTGGATGATGGCGACATCAAAGAGAGGTAAATTGTTGAAGATTTCAGCTTCTTCTTTGCTTTTGATAAGCTGCTCTAGAGCGTCATCTCCCAGATCTTCATCGCTTGATAGATCAATGGCTTCGCTGCGCAGAATGGCAGCAGCAGTGAGCTCTTTGCCTGTTTGTTGCTGGGGCTCCTTTTCCTTCTGGGGCTTGGAGACGCGGGATACGTCTTCAGACTGCACACTGACTTCAGGAGGTGCAGTTTTCAATGGCTTTGCCCTTGAGATTTTTGAGGCAGGGGCCGGCTTTGAAGCTTTTGGTTTCTTCGTCTGCTTTGGCTTCGGCACAGCAGGAGCTTCATCAGACTCAGAGTCAGCTGGACGGTCATTTATGGCAGTCCCTTGGACTAAGATGGGAGTGATCAGGCCCTCAAGATTGGCAAACGGACCGATGACATTGGGTTCCGCATCGCGTGTGCCATCTGCCCTTGGTGCGGAGGGACCAGGGTTGAAGTCTAACCCAAATTTCTTCTTGTTTAGCTTCGCTGACTGTTGGGCAAACTGAAAGTTGCGATTGAAGAGATTGTCGTCACGACACCAGAGGAGTGACGACGGATGCGCATCATCAGGCTGTGGTCCTCGGACCATGCATGGGTAGAAGCCTTGAGCAATTGCTTCATCTCTGGTCCTGGGCAAGAGATTCTTGAAGCGGATGTCCCCCCATGGTCTCCTGATGGCACTTTTCTTAGCATACTCCTCGGTGACAAAGCGGTATTTGAACCACTGTTCTGCCCAATAGCGTCGAATCCATTGGATTCGTGTCTTGCGCTGCCCATAGCTCTCTTCTGGATATGTTTTGTACATTTATGCCAAGTCTTCAGGCAGATCCTTGGAAGTTCCCTCACGTCTCTGTCTGCCCCCCTTCCTTGCTGCTGCTTCTGAAGCCATAAACTTTAACTTGAAAGGCTTCAAAGGCTTTCTTTTTCTGGACCAACAGGAACTGGCTTCAGGAGAGTTTATGTGTTGCTATAGGAATTCTGCAAATGAATGCAGACTATGAGAACCGAAGGATTCTCCCACGGACATGTACCTGTGACAACATTAAGGTGCGAGGGAAGGGGAAGAGGTCATATGCATTCTCAGAAGGTTTTGAAGATTAATCAGTTTAAAAGACATTGACCTCATCGTGCGAAGACATTCACTCATAGATAAGAAGTTGGTTCCAGATTTGTACGAACCCACAGATCAGTACAAGTGAGGAATCTAACTACTTTATGAAGCACAAGTGAATATACTAGGCATGTTATGAGATGCAGCGAGAGATCTAACTAGTGTGAAGAGAAACTTCTTATGGTAGAAAGTGACAGAACCATGAGATCAAAAGAGGCTGTAAAAAGAAGTTTTATTTACCACACTGGAACTGCTAGACGGAAGGGAGTTGATGCCGAGCAGTTCAGTCCTCCGTGCCCTAACTTGGCGATGGAAAACACCTAAGGCGACGGCGGAGAGGACGATGTCCGCGGTCGGTGTGAGGACGGCGTTGGAGAGGTTGCGGCAGCGAAGCACTTCGTCTCCGGCGTCGTCGAGTGCTAGCGGTGGCGCTAGGGTTCTTGCGAGGGTGGAAGAAGGAGATAATGACTGCGGTAAGTGTGAATTTATAGGCTCAGGGGCGGCACTGTGCTATTACACAGGTGCCCCTGGCGGTTCGCATTTGGGGAACGCGTGGCCAGTTAGCGGAAGTTTGGGGTTTGTTCCACGTCCCACGCACGCCTAAATTGTCGGGCGGTCGTTCCTGCTTCTCCGGATTTTATGTGGAGGAATGAGCATTAAAAACGGACTTTATGGTTGTCTCTATATCTTCAGCTGACAAGGACATAGTGAAGACATTCGACAGTTTCAACAGAATGCATATGACTTAGAGAGAGATAGAGTTTGAGATAGAAAGCATAGAGAAGTTTGGGGTCCGATCACATTCACTTAGTTCCAAAAGGTTCAACACGAAGACATAGCTACAAGTGAATGCTGTAGAGGACAGAGCACTAGCATATATATATCTATATCTATACAAGCAACATAGTGAAGATACTCATGAAGACATGTTCGAAGCCAAACCAAATGTGAAGACAACCAAATGTGAAGATATTGCAAGGTAACGCCATGAGTGAAACACTTCAAAATAGAACGTTTGGTGGTGGCGTTACCGACCGTATAGGAAGTATTAGACCCAGACATGGCGCACAATTATCGTGGTGCTCCGAAGTCAAATTCCACATTAATGTATTCACACTTAGAATGTATGTCTTCATTGAATGAAGATATACTTTACTTTGTGTGTTGCACATCAAAGTCATCAATATGCATCAGTGTTAGGATGTGTGCCTGATCACAGGACATTTGAGGATTCCAAGATATTTAGCTCACACAGTAACTTGCAAAATCTCTTCTCATCCAAGGGCTTGGTGAAGATATCTGCTAATTGCTCTTCAGTGTTGACGTGTATGATATCAATGTCTTCCTTCACAACATGATCTTTGAGAAAGTGATGACGAATTTCAATGTGCTTTGTCTTCGAGTGCTGAACTGGGTTGTTGGCAATCTTGATGGCGCTTTCGTTGTCGCAGTAAAGTGGCACTTGCTTCAGATGAATGCCATAGTCCTTGAGTGTTTGCTTCATCCACAGAAGCTGAGCGCAGAAAGATCCAGTAGCAATGTATTCAGATTCAGCAATGGAGAGAGATACACAGTTCTGCTTCTTTGAAGACCAACATACAAGTGATCGTCCCAGAAAGTGACATGTGCCTGATGTAGACTTGCGATCAACCTTGTCACCAGCATAATCAGCATCCGAAAATCCAACCAAATCAAACTCTGAGCCCTTTGGATACCATAATCCTAGAGTTGGGGTGTGAGCCAAATATCGAAGAATTCGCTTCACAGCTAAGTGATGCGACTCCATTGGTGCCGCTTGAAATCGAGCACACATGCAAACACTAAGCATGATATCTGGTCTAGATGCACATAAATAAAGCAAAGAACCAATCATGGAGCGGTATACCTTTTGATCGAACTCTTTACCATTGTCATCAGGACCTAGATGATGTTTGGCTGGCATTGGTGTTGTGAAGCCTTTGCAGTCTTGCATACCGAACTTCTTCAGGCAATCTTTGAGATACTTCTCTTGAGATATGAAGATGCCATTGCGTTGTTGTCGTATTTGAAGACCAAGGAAGAACTTCAGTTCCCCCATCATGGACATCTGATATTGCTCTTGCATCATATATCCAAACTCTTCACTGTACTTCTGATTGGTGCAGCCGAAGATAATGTCATCCACATATATTTGGCACACAAACAGTTCACCATCATATGTCTTCGTGAAAAGAGTGGGATCCAGGGAACTAGGTATGAAGCCTTTGCTCTTCAGGAAGTATTTGAGTGTGTCATACCAGGCCCTAGGGGCTTGTTTGAGGCCATACAGTGCCTTGTTGAGCTTGTATACCATGTCAGGATGTTTTGGATTTTCAAAGCCAGGTGGCTGTGCAACATACACTTCTTCTTCAATCTTGCCATTGAGAAAGGCACTTTTCACATCCATTTGATATAGAAGTATGTTATGATGATTTGCATAGGCCAGCAGTATGCGTATAGCTTCAAGCCTTGCCACAGGAGCAAATGTTTCATCGAAGTCAATGCCCTCCACTTGAGTATATCCTTGAGCAACGAGACGAGCTTTGTTTCTGACAACTTGACCATGCTCATCTTGCTTGTTGCGGTATATCCATTTGGTGCCTATTATGTTGTGCTTCCGTGGATCAGGACGCTTAACCAGTTCCCATACATTATTCAACTCAAACTGTTGAAGGTCTTCTTGCATAGCTTGAATCCATTCAGGTTCCATGAAGGCTTCTTCAACTTTCTTGGGTTCTGATATTGAGACGAATGTGAAGTGCCCACAGAAGTTTGCTAGCTGAGTTGCCCTTGAACGAGTGAGTGGACCAGGTGCATTGATGCTGTCAATTATTCTGTCAATCTGTACTTCATTTGCAACACGAGGATGTACAGGGCAAAGACTTTGCTCTTGCTGATCTGCGTTGTTGTTGGGAGGAATGTCTTCAGGTTGAGCATTGTCTTCATGTTGATCAGGTGCTGAAATGATAAGTTCTTCTTCAGGATGAGCTTCAGAAGGTATAATCTCTCCAGTTCCCATAAGCTTGATTGATTCACTAGCTGGAACTTCATCTAGCACATTCGGTAGTTGCTCTCTTTGTGAACCATTTGTCTCATCGAACCGCACATCCACTGTTTCAACCACTTTGTATTGAAAGAGATTGAAGACTCTGTAGGAGTGCGAGTCCTTTCCATATCCAAGCATAAAGCCCTCATGTGCTTTAGGTGCAAATTTTGAAGTGTGATGTGGGTCCTTGATCCAGCACCTTGAGCCAAATACTCTGAAGTACCTGACATTTGGCTTCTTGCCAGTTAGGAGTTCATAAGATGTCTTGTTCAGAAGCTTGTGAAGATAAACACGATTGATTGTATGGCATGCAGTATCAATGGCTTCAGTCCAGAATTTTCTTGGAGTCTTGTATTCATCTAGCATCATTCTGGCCATCTCAATGAGTGTTTTGTTCTTGCGTTCGACGACGCCATTCTGCTGTGGCGTGTACGGAGATGAGAATTCATGTGTGATGCCCAAGGTATCAAGATATGTATCAAGGCCAGTGTTCTTGAATTCAGTGCCATTGTCACTTTTGATGTGCTTTATCTTGGCACCAAAATTGTTCATAGCTCGATTGGCGAAGTGTCTGAAGACATCCTGCACTTCAGTCTTGTAAAGGATTATGTGCACCCAAGTATATCTAGAGTAATCATCAACAATCACGAAGCCATAGAGGCAAGCAGTGGTAGTAAAAGTTGAGTAGTGAGTGGGACCGAAAAGATCCATGTGGAGTAGTTCGAAGGGTTGAGTAGTAGTCATGATTGTCTTCGAAGGATGCTTTGCCCTTGTCATCTTCCCTGCTTCACAGGCACCGCATAAGTGATCTTTCTTGAACTTGACTCCCTCGATGCCTATGACATGCTTCTTCTTCGCAAGGGTGTGGAGGTTCCTCATGCCAGCATGCCCAAGCCTCCGATGCCAAAGCCAGCATTCTGAAGCTTTTGCAAGAAGACATACTGCAAGTTGTGGTCCTGCTGAGAAATCTACCACGTACAAATCACCTTTCCGATACCCTTCAAACACTAGAGACTTGTCAGATTCCATCAGTACCAGGCAACGATATTTTCCAAACATTACGATCATATTCAAATCGCAAAGCATTGAGACAGACATTAAGTTGAAGCCAAGGGATTCAACAAGCATGACTTTATCCATGTGTTGATCCTTTGAGATTGCAACTCTACCTAGACCCAATACCTTACTTTTACCAGTGTCAGCAAATGTGATGTGGCTCTTGTCGGATGGACGTAATGTTGAGTCCATAAGAAGGCTTCTTTTGCCAGTCATGTGATTTGTACATCCACTGTCAATAATCCATTCTGAAGACTTTGAAGTCGCTGGTGTCGTACCCTACAGTGCAGTTAGGGGGATATGCTTCACGAAGAGAATTGTGAAGCATAAACATTTGACGAACCAGTGGGTTATGAAAACTTAGATCCAGATTAGGACTAATAGGGAGAGTAGCATGTGATTCAGGAATGAAGTACATAATGATGCCATTCGGGCATTTTATCTTGCGCCCTACAAGATTTTTAAGGTCCCCAGCAATAGCATCAGAAGATTTTGTTTTTCTGCTGGAGACCTTTCCCTGCAAAAGAGAGTTAAGCTTTCTTAACCACCCACATCTTCAAGGGTGGCTTAGAAGCAATAAGTCTAAGTGCAGCATCTGAGAATTTTGGCATTGAAGCCTTAGCAAACAGTCTAGCAGGTGGACAATAGTGCTCATAGGAATAGGCAGAATAATTTTTGGTCATATGAACATGACGATTCGAAGAACCGTTCTCATATTCATATGCCTGAGTATGGTTTCCCTGCAAAACATTTGCATTAGTGTGACTCAGGTGAGTCCTCTATTTGTATGAAGCCTTTGGACCATATGAAGCCTTTGGTCTGAGATTTGTCTTCTTCATGTGAGGTGTCATGAAGACATTCACAGGAAGATTTTCCAGACATTTTTTCGGAACCCAGATCTTCTTCATAGGCGGTCCATTCCTGCAGTTAGTACCAATGTACCTGGCAAACACTTCACCATTCTGATTCTTAAACAGTTTATAGTTTGCATCAAAGGATTCATCAATGATAATGGGGTTAGCACAAGTAAAGCCAGATAAATTGGATGGATCTGCTAAAAGTTCCTTTGCAGCAACCCATGTGGTTTTGGGGTACTGCTCAGGTTTCCAGTAAGAGCCATCTACATTTATTTTCCTCACAAACCCAACACCCTCTTTCCTAGGGTTTCGGTTCAGAATCTGCTTCTTGAGGACATCACATAATGTCTGATGTCCTTTAAGACTTTTGTACATCCCTGTTTCAAGCAATGTCTTCAACCTAGCATTCTCATCAGCAATAGCAGTGGTATCCTCAGCAGAGGGGTTAGTTACCACATCAATAGTTGAAGATATTGGAACAGCAGTAGCAGTGGAACATTCATCAACAGAAGTAGCATTATCATGCTCAATGCATTTAAGACATGGCGGTTCGAATCCTTCCTGAGCGGGACTGATCTATTCGGCGCGAAGTGACTCGTTTTCCTTTTGAAGATCTTCATGAGCCACTCTCAATTTCTCAAGTTCTTGCTTCCTTTGAAGATAATCATAGGAAAGCTTTTCATGAGTTGTTGAGAGAGTATCAAGACGATCTTCAAGTTCCTGATACTTAACGTGAAGGTTTTTTATGTCTTCAATTAAGGATTCAGATCGAGTCATTTCAGCACCCAACAGATCATCGCTTCTGTCTAACAGTTTTTGAGTATGTTCCATAGCTTTCTGTTGTTCAGTTGCAATTTTAGCAAGTGTTTTGTAGCTGGGTTTTGAATCACAGTCAGAGTCATCGTCACTAGATGTTTGATAGCGAGTAGTGCGTGTGTTTACCTTGTCACCGCGTGCCATGAAGCAGTAGGTAGGAGTGGAGTCATTCTTGTCATTTGTGTCGGTGTCGGTGATGCAGTCATTGTCTTCAGTGTTAAAGATGGACTTGGCGACGTATGCTGTAGCCAGACTCGCAATGCCAGAATCAGACTCCTCCTCAGACTCCACCTCCGCCTCCTCAGAAGCGGACTCATCCTCTGAATCCATTTCCTTGCCAACAAACGCACGTGCCTTGCCAGATGAGCTCTTCTTTTGTGATGAAGACTTTGAGGAAGACTTGGAAGAAGACTTTGAGTATTTCTTCTTCTTCTTGTCATCAGAATCATATTCCTTGCTCTTCTTCTTCCTTCTGTTCTCATTGTCCCACTGTGGACACTCAGAGATGAAGTGTCCAGTTTTCTTGCACTTGTGACATGTTTTCTTCTTGTAGTCATGAGCAGAAGCTTCATCATTCCTTGAGCTTGATCGTGAAGATTTTCTGAAGCCTTTCTTCTTGGTGAATTTTTGGAATTTCTTCACTAGCATTGCAAGTTCTCTTCCAATGTCTTCAGGATCATCAGAACTGCTGTCAGATTCTTCTTCAGATGAGGAAACAGCTTTTGCCTTCAAGGCACGAGTTCGCCCGCAGTTTGGACCGTAGATATCTCTTTTCTCAGAAAGCTGAAACTCATGTGTGTTGAGCCTCTCAAGTATGTCAGATGGATCGAGTGTCTTGAAATCAGGACGTTCTTGAATCATCAGGGCTAGGATGTCAAACGAACTATCAAGTGATCTCAGCAGCGTCTTGACGATTTCATGTTTGGTGATCTCAGTGGTGCCGAGGGCTTGAAGCTCATTTGTGATGTCAATGAGCCGATCAAATGTGTGCTGGACATTCTCATTGTCATTTCGCTTGAAGCGGTTGAAGAGGTTGCGAAGGACACTGATTCTTTGATCTCTCTGGGTTGAGACGCCTTCATTGACCTTGGAGAGCCAGTCCCAGACCAGCTTGGATGTCTTCAAGGCACTCACACGGCCATACTGTCCTTTTGTCAGATGGCCACAGATGATATTTTTGGCGGTAGAGTCCAGTTGAGTGAACTTCTTGACATCAGCAGCAGTGACACCTTCTCCAGCCTTGGGAACGCCGTTCTCGACGACATACCATAGGTCGACGTCAATGGCTTCAAGATGCATGCGCATCTTATTCTTCCAGTAGGGATATTCAGTTCCATCGAAGACGGGGCACGCAGCGGAGACTTTGATTATCCCTGCAGTCGACATAGCTAAAACTCCAGGTGGTTAAACCTAATCACACAGAACAAGGGAGCACCTTTCTCTGATACCAATTGAAAGTGCGTTATGTCGACTAGAGGGGGGTGAATAGGCGATTTTTATGGAAGTCTTCAAAACGTGAGAGTTATGAAGACAAACAGCGAAGATTATATGCAGCGGAAGTTAGATTACACTAGGCCAGCCATGGTCATGTATTCAATAGAGTGAAAGCACAATGACAAACAACTGCAGTGTAATAAGGATCAGGTAGGAAGAAGTTATGAAGCCAAACAGTTCATACATTCACGTTGTGAAGACAAAATATAAAGCAAGCATGCAATGGCTTCACAATGTGTAACAGTAAGAAAAGGAAGTGAAGATAAAACCAGTGACTCGTTGAAAACAATGATATGTTGGACCAGTTCCAGTTGCTGTGACAACTGTACGTCTGGTTGGAGCGGCTAGGTATTTAAACCTTAGGACACACAGTCCCGGACACCCAGTCCTGAACACACAGTCCAGGACACCAAGTCCTCACCGTATTCTCCTTGATCTAAGGTCACTTAGTCCTCGCCCAATCACTCTGGTAAGTCTTCAAGGTAGACTCCCAAACCTTCACAAACTTCGTTCACTGGCAATCCACAATGTCTCTTGGATGCTCTGAACGCGACGCCTAACCGTCTGGAGGATTCACAGTCCTCAAGTGTAATAAGTCTTCAGATCACACAGACAAGAAGAGTCAAGTGATGCCCAATTTGCTCTGGCTCTGGGTGGTTAGGGGTTTTCTCCTCACTAGGAATATTCTCTAAAAGGCTTCGAGGTGGGTTGCTCTCAAACGACAAAAGCCGTGCACTGAAATCTGAGCAGCCGGCCGTTTATGGTTGTGGGGGTGGGCTATTTATAGCCACTTTGCAACCCGACCTGATTTGTCCGAAATGACCCTGGGTCACTAAGGAACTGACACGTGTCTCAACGGTCAGATTTTAAACTCTCATGGCAACTTTGCTTGGGCTACAAGCAAAGCTGACTTGTCCGGCTCTGGACAAGATTCGCTCTCATTGTCTTCGCTCGAAGACATAGGTTTTTTTTGATTTAGGCATCACTTCAGTCATTCTGACTGGTTCTCCTGGACCCCACTTAACAGTACGGTGGTTCCTATGACTCAACACAAAAGAAAAAGAACTACGAAAGATCTAAGTCTTCGAGCTCCATAGGCTTCATAACGTGTCTTCTTTTGTCATAGTCTTCAATGTGAATATCTTCATATACCACCTTTGACTTCAATGTCTTCATACAATTTTAGGGGTCATCTCTGGTAGTAAAACCGAATCAATGAGGGACTTCTACCTGTGTTTTCCTGCAATTCTCACAAACACATTAGTCCCTCAACTAGGTTTGTCGTCAATACTCCAAAACCAACTAGGGGTGGCACTAGATGCACTTACAATGATGAAGTGGTCGATACACTCTCCACTATCAATAATACAATCCTGCCAAAATCGCCATCTGAATCTGTTCAGTTTCCTCTGTCTCGAATGCAACGGAAAAATGTATGTTTGCAAACCAATTAATGGATGAAGCAATGATGTAAATGGTGGAGGAATCAGAGCTGCACATTCGTGCGCAACAACAACTGATCAATGTTTTCAGAGACAGTGTAGCAAAGCAGCAAGAACTTGCCCACATGCTTATGGGTGTCATCCGCGCTAAGGTTGCAGATTGTGACATTGTAGATCATTAGGTTCTGTTCATTTATTTGCATCGGCATCAATCTTTGATCGCCCAGTGGATGTAATTTCCTGTAATATATGCTAGATGTGCAACATTTTTCCCTGTATGCCGTACCTTTGCTTGATCGGTTTTGGTCATGTGCATAATTGCTCGTCGTAATGGGCTCAAATTATCTAATTGGGACTAAAGACAAGTATGAACTTTAGTGGGACCATTAAGTTAATTGGTCGTTACCAAGCCGAAAGTTAATGGTCTGCCCTCTTACCTCCCGGGTTGTTAACAAGCTGACATCGAAGCGGGCAACAGGTGGGCCGAGTTGATTTCACGGGCCGTTAACAGGCCGTTAGTAAGGTCGGGCTACATATGGCCCAACTATACTGTGGGCCTTTAGCAGGCCGAAAGAGACAGCGGGCTCGTACTGGACCATGAAGAGCATGGGCCGCTAAGAGGCCGAAAGTCAGGTCATACTGTAAATGGCCCAACTGTGTTGTGGGCCTTTAGCAGGCCGAAAGAGAAATCGGGCTAGTATTGGACTATAAAGAGCATGGCCGTTAAAAGGCCAAAACTCAGGTCCGACTACAAATGGCCCAAATCATTTATGGGTCGTGAATAGGCTGAAAGACACACCATACCGGGAATTGGCCCAATACTTAAATGGGTCGCTAAAAGGCCAAAACTAAGGTTCGACTACAAATGGCCCAACTCATTTATGGGCTGTCAACAGGCTGAAAGACACACCGGGCCGGAAATTTTCCCGACACTTAAATGGGTCGCTAAAAGGAAGAAATATGTACATCCTGAAAATTGGCCCATCCCTTGAATGGGCCGTTAACAGGCCAAAATCACATCGGGCTGATATTGAGCCCAAATATATAGCAGGCCGTTAACAGGCTCGAACTGACGATGGGCTGCAATGGTGTCAAATCTTTAATGGGCCGTTCACGGGCCGAATTGGCACATCTCGTATGGGCCATGGGCTTAAATGGACCTGACACAAGTAGGCCTTATATGGGCCGGCCTGCTAATTTTTACTAGGCCGGCCCTTTTCACCGGAATGGGCCATTGTTGGGTCGTGCCACGTGTCGACCTATCATTGGCGCCTCCTGTCCAATGAATGGATGACATCTATCCCGACGGTGAGCCAACACGTGTTTCCTCTGGACAATGAGAATTTTACACGTGGAAAATCCTCATTTGTCCGGGAAGTTAGCGGGTTATCGGATCCAAAACAGGACCCCGTAGCTTAACAGCGTTCCGTTACGGTGGATGCCACGTGTCGGTCACCCTTGACGAAAGCACTTCCATGACGCGCGATTTATCGTCATGGAAGTGGACACTTCCGTGATGATAATTTTGGTAATGTCATGGAACACTTCTACGACAGCACAGGTATGACTATCTTGATTCTGTCATAAAATCGTCATGGAAGTACATGCATGATAAGAAACGTGACCTACTGTGACAAACACGTATCATCACGGAAGTGTATTTTTTTAGTGCTCACCGACCAACCCAAGTACATGCCTATCTTACAATGTCTGTATATTCAAATACTTTTCTTGTTTATCAGCCATTTCAATTAGAGGGGGTGATGGCAGTATCTGTGGGAGTAAAAACACGGTCTTCAGAAAAGACCGTGCTACCTGTCGATGCAGATAGAACCATGGTTGTACTTGCCCAAGAACCAGCCCCACCACACATAACCCAGACTCAAGCAGATTGTACCCCTACCCAGTTGTACAGAGAACCAACTACACCCCTTCTAACCCCAACCCCAGCACATAGTAACCCAGTTCCAGTTGACATAGCACGGTCTCCACCATAGATCACTATAGAAAATACACTTCTGTGATGATACGTGTTTGTCACAGTAGGTCGCCTTTTTTTCATGCATGTACATCCATGACAAATTTCTGACAAAATCAAGATACTCATACCTGTGCTGTCGTAGAAGTGTTCCATGACATTACCAAAATTACGGAAGTGTTCACTTCCATGACGATAAATCGCGCGTCACAAAAGTGCTTTCGTCAAGGGTGACCGACACGTGGCATCCACCGTAACGGAACGTCGTTAAGCTATTGGGTCAGGTTTTGGATCCGATAACCCGTTAATAGCCCCGACCAATGGGAAATTTCCACGTGTAAAATTCTTATTGGCCGGACGAAACACATGTCAGCTCGTTAGTGGGTCAGATAGGCGCCTATGATACATCGACACGTGACACGGCCCAACAGAGGCCCATTCCTGTGAAAAGGCCGGCCCGTTTGACTTGGTCAAAAGGTGGCGGGCCGACCCATGGAAAGCCTGTTAACGGCCTGTACGCATATAGCCCATTTACGGCCCGCTAACCCAAGGCCCGTTATGCCCTATCTGAATTAGGCCCAATAGCATCATCTGGGCCATCCAATATGATTCCAGCCCGTTTTCACTTCTGGCCCATGTATGGCCCATGACGTCTTTCGGCCCATATGAGGCCCTATGTAACTCTTGGCCTATTAACGGCCTGTGGTGAAACTGGCCCGTAATGAACAGTGTATCACTTTACACCCATTAACGGCCCTTGGTGAAACTGGCCCGTAATGAATAGTGTACCACTTATACCCATTAACGGCCCGTTATTCTGTTGGGCCGTTTCCAGCCCATGTTATCTTTCGGCCTTCTCAGAGCCCATTTATTCTTGGGCTCATTTCCAGCATTCATTTACTTACGGCATGTTACTGTCATTTTCTGCTTGTGGGCCAAATTCAGCCCGTGGTTACAGTCAGCCCGTTTGTGGTCCATTAATACGTTGGGCCATTTTCATAGCGTCATCAAATACGGCCTATTAACGATGGCCCATTACAGTCGGCCCATGAATGGATGATTCCAATTCTAGCCCGTTTACGGCCATAATGCGGCATGTTATTGGCCCATGTTTGGCCAATCGATCATACGGCCCGTATAAGGCCCATTGATGATACGGCCCGTAGAAGGCCCATTGTTTCTATGGCCCGTAGAAGGCCTACTATTTCTACGGCCCGTAGAAGGCCTACTGTTTCTACGGCCCGTAGAAGGCCCACTGTTTCTACGGCCCGTAGGAGGCCCAGTGTCACTACAGTAAATATTAGCCCATGGTTATTGTGGCCTAGTTTTAAAAAATAGGTTATTGTAGCCACTAGTTAACCGCGGAAAAAGAACTACAATGACTACAAGCAAACAAATAAACAAGACAACAAGGAAATAAATAAGCAAGCAACTAACGCTAAGCTATCACGGCTATTACACATATTACATCCACTGGGCATCAAAGTTCGCCACCAGTGCAAATATAGGGAACCAAGCAGCATATCATAAACACTGGCCGTCAAAATTGGCCACCAGTGCAAATAAACGCGGCAGCAAAACAAGAGCATAACTGAAACAACTTCAGAAGAGCTCAAGAAACGTTATCCTGGGTATCCACCATGCTGGCAATAAGCTTAGCAAGCTAATTAGCTTTGTCTTGTTTGGTGCTAAAATCCTCCAATGCTTGTTGTTGCACCAGAAAGTATGCATCTGAATGCTCCAGGGACTTCCGCAGTCCTTCCGCTTCTTGTCGCAGCACAGTTGATCGATGTCTTTCAGCTTGTAGTTGAGACTCAAGAAACCGAACTGATTCAGACAGTGAGTTTGAATAGCTTGTGCAAGCGGTAGTGGCCAGTAACTCCAACACTAAACCAAGACAGGATGTGTCACTATCCTGAACCTTATCTACATTACTTCCTTTACCGCTGCTTAATAAGGCACTCTTCCCCAATATTCTATCACCATTCTAAAAGAAGAAACAAGCAGACACAAAACAAGTTTAGCATGTACTAGTATATGAAACTCATTTCGGTGAACCATTTCATTAGTAAGGTGGACAGGATTAAACTATCAAGTCTTCTATTGCCAAGTACTAGTGCATAATAAAAGCATCAAACAAACATATATCTATGTCCTATGGTAGCAATGGAATCTTAAATTAGAATAGTTGTTCTTCAGGTTTAGGCACTTGTTCTACATGAACAGAGTACAGTAAGACGCAAGAATATAATACTTAAAAATAGAAAATGAGCTCATAGACCTTACCACATTCTTGGTTCGGGACTAGTACAGAACAAGGCGTTCCCAGTCATCGTCCAGTAAATGTGTCTCAGGAGAACGTAAGGGAATTTGATGAGTTTCTTTGCCGGTGAAGTACGTTTTCTTCAGGTAATTCCGATACTGCCACCAAGCATTCTTGAAGATAGCAGAGGTATTAGCACAGGTTACCTCATCCTGAGTTTCCAAATCGGTCCTTCTCTATAGAGAAAAATGGGAAAATTTGTTGTATTGTAACGAAGCAAAGTAATTGCCATGAATAACATTACTTACACATAACTCCTGGACAAACACCTGCAACTGGCATTTTCCTTCATCTTCAGTATAATATTTCCAAGATGGGAAGATACGCACATATGATTTAACAACATCAAAGGCGATAGATGCTAAACTACGACTAGCTCGTTGTGCTTCCTCCACAGAAATAGGCGTACTAACTGGTGGAGTTGGGTTCGTCGTGATAGTACTGGCCCTTTGGGCACTACAGCTGCCTTACTAACTGCTCTTGTTTGGGAGCTCTGTGGTGGAGATGGTGCTGTGTCAACAGGAACTGGGTTACTATCGGCTGGGGTTGGGGTTAGATTATGTGAAGCTAGTTCTCTGTCCATCGTAGTAGGGGTACAATCTGCGAGAGTTTGGGTTATGTGTGGTAAGGCTGGTTCTTGTGCATGTACAACCGGGGTGCTATCTCCACCAAGAGGTAGCACTGTTTTATTTGAAGACCGTGTTTTTAGTCCGCTAGATACTGGCATCACCCGCTCCAATTCAAATGGCTGATAAACAGGAAACATAGTTGAATGTACAGACATTGTATGAGAGACAGATGCAATAGATAGTGTGGAAAAAAGAGGGCATGAAATAGTTGACATGTATATTGTTTAACTAAAACGGATAGCATGACATAATTTCACATATATGATGTCTATCTAAACTGGATAGCATAGCATAACATAATTCAAAGATATGATGAATAACTAAACAGGATCGCATGACATAATTCACCTACATGTTATCTAAGTAATCAAGATCGCATCATTTAATTCACATATGTGATTTATATGCTAAATAGAGGACATTCGATATGATGTCTGAACTAAGAACATGGTGTTGAATATTGTGTATATGATGTCTAAACTATGCAATGCAAGACACTGTATGCATGATATGAGCAGTATAACCGTGCCAAGTTAGAGCATACACCTCAGTGGGGGAATAGGACTGGTCATCTGTCTCTAAATCCATCTCTGAGGAGCTATCGGGACCCAACAAGAGATCTGCTTCGACAGGTAGCACTATCTGCTCTGAAGGCCTTGTTTTCACTCCATATTTTTCCATCTCCCACCCAAATGGCTGATTCACAGGAAGGGTAGTTTAATGTACAAACATTGTCGACAAATGGAAATGTAATGAAGAAAAGGATGGGCAAGATATCATTCAAATATATGATGCGTGGTTAAACAGGATGGCATTGCACAGTTCACATATATTATGGCTGGCTAAAATACATGAGACTGCATAACTCCCATATATGATATAGAAACTAAACAGGTGGCATTACAAAACATGTTTAAACTAAGCAGATGACATATATGATGTCAAAAGTAGGCACTGCAAGGCAACATATGCATGTATGACTAACATCATCATGCCAAGGTAGAGCAAACACCTTGGGGGTAAATAGGAGTGGTCAGCAGCGTCAGAATCCGCCTCAGAACATATATCTTCCGCTGGATTACAATCTGGAGAGGGGTGGGGAAGGTTTGCCATTGAACCCACCATGGAGCAATGTCTACATGACATTGTATTGCCGCACAAAACTCTTCTTTTTTTCTCTACGTGTTCAGCATGACTATGTATAATATCTGACATGCATATGAAAAAAATATGGTGAGATTATGTAAGGAGAGCATGTAGAAATTTAGAGTGATGGTAACAACCGGTGGATCGATGTTTTTCCGTTGAACCAAAATAGCCCTGATGGATCGACGTGAATGTATAGTAATAAGTGATGAAATAAGTGTACAACCTCTTTGTCATAGCCGTGTCGACCTCAGCATCATTGGGTTGGTCGCTGAAGCAGTTGAGGCAGAGGTGGCTATCGGAGGTGTGGAGGAAGATCTGAGGAATCTGTAGATGGCGTCCAGGGCACTGCTCTGTTGTGATGGATCGTTCTGTCGTTGGAGCAGCTCCGGTGAGCCGTAAGACGTCAAGGCTGAAGCAGCACAAGACAAATATCGTCAATCTCAAGTGGGATTCGAATAGCATCTCCAATAGATGATGTAAAATGGATGTAAAATTAACATTACCAAAAACCACCTGACTACAACAGATGAGGTAAAAACTATTGACTCTGAACTTAACTGTCGAAACTAAAATTTACCGTGGAATCTGAATGCTACTGTCGAAACTGAACGCAATGGTAGCAGAGAGGCACTTGACATGTAGTTTAAGGAGGGCCTGCAGTTCATCTTCAACCTGCACCCCCCTGAGCCGCCAGCCACCACCGGCCGAACCACTGGCCCCAACGCCGCCTCGCTGCCCCGAAACAACTCGCCACCGCCGCCCCGGCCAGCCCTCTAGGCCCCCCGCCCCCACGCTGAACCCTAAGATAGATAGTGTGGTACCTCTCCGGCGAGCCCCCGTCCCCGCTTCGGGTGGTTCTTCCTTAACTCCGGCGAGCCCCCCCAACCCCTGAAAATCGACTGACCCAAAGGTCGATTCAGTCGACTGAAGTGTGGGTTAATCGGAGCAGAGCAGCAGCACGAGCGAGGGAGAGAGCAGCAGCAGTAGCTGGGCGAGCGAGCGATCAAGCGAGAGCTGGAGCAGCAGCAGATCCGGTTGGTATGGACGCCGCCGCCAAAGGGGCCTCGCACTGGGGGAGAGTCTACATGGAGATGTCGCCCGCGGCGCCGGCTTCAAGGTAGCCGCTCCCTGGGGGTACGGGATGGAGCACCGTCGGTGCCGGGAGGTCGAGTTAAGGAGAAGGTGCGATGCGATGAGTGTACAACCTCTTTGGTGGCGCCGAGTAGGCCTTGGCTTCGTCTGAGGAGTCGGTGAGGATGATGCGGTTCCGGTGGAGCAGGTTAAGGTGGCGCTGTGGGGATAGAGCAACCGCGATAGACAAGGCGTTCGTCGGAGCAGCTCCTTGTTGAAGGTGGAGGACGGGGCGGCTGAACCGACAGGATGGCGAGATGGACGACGGATCCTCATCCAGGGAGGTGGACGAGGGACGTCGAGCTGTTGCGGTGGATGACATCGTCGGGGAAGAGGTTCCGGCTGGGCAGCGGTGACGTGGCAGACGAAGGAGGGTGGGGTTTCGCGGCTGGAGCGGAGAGGTTATGGCGGCCTGGGATTTCGAATGGCGAAAAGGGGGCGATGGGAGGGGGTGAAGCATGACTTAGGAATGCGCTTGTCCAAAATGTAGGGTGTGTTACAAAAGTACCCCCCACCGATTTGAACGAGCGGCCCTTTCGGCTCAGGGTTAGAAGGGGGATTTCGCGTGTTGGGATTTGGCAGCTGGAGGGAGTTTTCGCGCGCGTTCTAATTTCGGGATAGCAAGGCGCGGGTTGTGAAGGCGCCAGTTTTGGGAGCATAATATCTGAATTTTCGGGATATAACAAGACACGGGTTGAATTTTAGGGACAAGCCTAACGTGTAGTAATATTGTACGTGTACGTACCAAATCAGTTCGCACTTCCCTCAAACAAAAAGAAAACGAAAAAAATAAAACTATTCACACCACACAAAGAGAGAGTCTTGCCCCGTTTTACTATACAAATGCTATTCAAAGCTACTCCCTCCTTCCATCTATATAGGGCCTAATGCATTTTTCGATGCTAACTTTGACCAAAGATTAGAGCAATGATATATGACATGCAACTTACACAAAGCACATCGTTAAATTCATCTGTGAAAGGTTCTTTCAATGATATAATTTTCACATTGTGCATGTCATGTACTATTAATCTTGTCAATAGTCAAAGGCGGTCTTAAAAATCTCATTACGCTGTGTATAGATGGAAGGAGGGAGTATGAATCCATGTTATGTCCGACTAAATTGTTTCACTTGCTGTATAATGCATGTAACCTACTCATACCAACATTTTAGTGTATTCCAAATGTCTATACTACCGCTGCAATTCGAACTAAATTTGAATTCATTTCTCTATTTCAATAAGAATCTACAATCATGATTGTTGCCAACTTCAACCATCATAGTATCCTTGCTATCCGCCAGATATAAATCAGACGGCCTATAATGCAGGATGGCAGGCACACCATCATCAACAACTCCATTTTTTTATAAGAGTAGAGATAAAATATATTAAATGTAGTATACCATGTTCATAACCACACCATGTGTATCACCGTTATATATATTCACACATCCGTCGGTTTGGAACACTATGATAAATTCTTCAAATATCCTAATTCGCTTTTTATAATGAAGTATATATGATCTCTATTCGTCTTTTACACCCACACAACTCTCTTATCTTTGTAGCTAGCGCTAACTTTCTCTTGTGCATGCACACGCCCGCATCCCTTTCACCCTCCCTCAGCATTCTCTAGCTCCATCGTGCAAATTCGTCTTTTCACTTTAGGTCGTTCACCCATGGTGTGTGTAGGCCCCCCAGCTCCTTCTTTACGGCACACATCGATCGATATGCCTCTCTAGCCAGGTGTGCCTAGCACAAACGCAAGCTTCCCCTCTTCTCTTGTCACCGTCCATGCCTCACTGCCACCACTCTTTTCATCGTTCTCATACTCGCACACTCCTCCCCCTCGATATAGTATGCCTCTCATACCACCTCCTACATGCATCCCTCTCTCTCTATCCTTCTCCTCGTGCCTCATTTGCTTCTAACACACACATGCATGTATACCGATCGATCTCCCAACATAT